>NW_020861892.1:0-17678 GCF_003713205.1 Coffea eugenioides
GGCTAGCGGCGATGGAAATGAAATGCACACTAGTGGGACTGACCCACGGCTAGTGGCAGTGTAAAATGAAATACACATTAGTGGGACTGACCCACGGCTAGTGGCAGTGCAAAATAAAATGCTCACTAGTGGGACTGACCCACGGCTAGTGGCGATGAAAAATGAAATGCTCACTGGTATGTATGAAGAGACTGTATAAGACTTGCTTGAAAAATTATCCAAAAATTTGCCCCAATGTGATGAATTGGTCAGTGGGATGAAACCCGAGTCTGCCTTAGTTGGTGGTACACAATCCAAACCCAACGTGATGTTCGTGAAGTTGGCGGCACGGCAAAAATCCAGGCCCAACGTGATGTTGGTGATGTTGGCGGCACGAAAACCAGGCCCAACGTGATGTTGGTGATGTTGGCGGCACCAAGTCCAGGCCCAACGTGATAAAGTGATGTTGACGGCACAAAATCCAGGCCCAACGTGATTTTGGTGAATGTTCAGCGGGATAAGACCCAGTCCTACCATCCAATTGGTCAAGAAATTGAATTTGATTTGTCAAAAAGCCAAAAATTAAATTTGATTTTCCCAGAAACAAGAATTTGAACTTGATTTTTGATTTTTGACTTTTGAATTTTTCTGATTTTTCGAGAGAATCTTTTCAAAATAATTTGCCCCAGTTTCCACCAATTATTAAACTGATCAATTGATTTGCATTACGGCGTGGTTGCTCCTCCTTGAGGCCTTGATTCGTAAGGTTTTGACTTACGCTCCTTCGTCGATTTCAGCCATGGATACCTGCACAGGGGGCTTGCCAAAGTACAACATGCACTTTATTTTAAAATATTGCAACTACTACCCATGGAAAAAGCAGTGTGATTGATTTTGAAAGTCTTGCTTGACTCTTTGACGAAATCCTCAAATGGTCTATAAAAAATTTGCCCCAATGTGGGCTTATTTTGCGAAATCTTGCAAATAAAAAATTTGCCCCAGTGTGGGCCCATTTGATTGCAAAAATTGATTTGGATGACTTTCCATTTATTTGAACACTGTAAGAAACTATGTTTTCAAAAAGAAAATTTCATGATGAATTTCTTGAAGTAATACCAAATTACAGAAGATTTCTTCCTCACTTTTAGCATCTGTGTTTTGGGTAATGGGTCACCATTTCCAGTTGGTTCATCTTCAGGACCAATCAAGTGACTTTAATTCTGATTTGAGGTGGCCAAGGAAAATGAGAGGTCAAGATTTGTTTGGTTCTTGTGCCCAAAATCGTAATGCATTCAACATCACATCTTAGTGAAAGCAAAGAGTTTGTCACCCTTATTTCTTAAGAAAACGTAGTCCACATATGAGCTTTATAGGCTTGCAACAATATGGATAGAAACTATAGCTAAGCATGCGAAACTGGTTATACCCTTATGATCACAAATGATTGATGGATTTCTTATGAGCATAATCCTTACTTTGGGTTGTCATGAAGGAATAAGTCAACGATGGACTTTATGAGCTTGTAATGTGGCTTGAAAATGATAGTTAAAGAATAAGACTTTCAGGGACATTGCACCGAAGATCGCATTTTTCCAAAATTGCCCCTACGTTGGAACTCAAAGATCTCAGACTTTGTTTGCATTTTTCTCCCCATTCACCAGGGACTTCAGCGTCGAATTTTCTTGCATTTACTTTTCTTGCTTTGCTTTTGCTTCCTTTTCTTTTCCTCGACCTGGTGGGTTTTCTCATGGTGAGTAGCGTCAACCCCATACTCAAGCAATTCAGAAATACAGCTAAAATTTTCTGGCATCAGAAATTTCCTTGACAGGGCCATTGCAAAGAACAGAAGTCAGGACTTTCGGCTTTTGTAATGGGGTCAGGTGGGGTGCTTAGAAAAGTTAAGGCTTGAAAGCGGATTTCAAAAGCGGTTTGAAGAATCTGAGATCGCATTGTTGTGCCAACCCTATTTTAGGGTTAAATCAAAGCTTGCCACAGTTTATTCTCAATTGAGGCTCTTTTCTTTCATTTTCTTTCTTCTTTGATTTTTCGGCCTTCTGCCATTTTTGAACTGTCACAAAATTTGCCCCAGTTATTTTTGAACTGAGGTTCTCTTTTCTTCTTTTGTCTCTTGATTTTGTTGCATTATCACTTTTCCACTTCTTGAAACTTTTTCTTTTCCAACTGAAACTTGCCCCAGTGTGGGGTTTGCGATTCTCAGGGGTTGCCAAACGAAATAATTTATTCTGAAGGCTCAAAAGGGATAACGAGGGATAGAATGTTTGATTGGAAAAGAAGAGGGCCTGACTTTCATTCCGCTCCTTACAATAACTCTGAAAGGAAACTTCCATTAATGGAAAATTTCTTGCATGTATCTGAATTAATTGACTGAGGAAGACCCTTGTTCATCCATATCTGTGAAACATAGGTGATCCGCCGGACAAAACTCTTTCTTTTCTTTTCTCTTTCTCTCTTTTCTCCTTTTTCCAAAATTGAAACCCAGGTAGAATCAAATTTCTCCAATTTGTGATACCCTCTTTTCTTTTAAATTTGGCATTTTTGCTTTTCTCCTTTTTGGAAAATTCTCCAATCTCCCTCCCCAATGTGGGGTACGATCGTAAGTGCTTTGAAAAGAACCACCAATTTTAGCTCAAATGAGGATGCAAGGGATAAATGGTGTTTAGGTTGTTGAAACGATGGCCAAAGCATCATTCTTACACTTCATGACAACCAAAGTAACAAAATGCTCATTGAGAATCCATTCCCTTTTGAAAATCTTCCCAATGTAGGGTAGTGATCATTAAGGCCCTTATTTGAAACGAAATTATTCTTTTAAAGGCTCAAATGGGAGAGCAAATGATAAAATCTGTATAGGTGGAGAAACGAATGCTCAAAGTATCATTCCAAATTTTCAAAACAAACAAGAATAAGGCACATTTTTGCTTTCACTTAGATGTGATTGAATCGGATTAGACACCTTGAACATTTTCAAGCAAAAGTTGCCCCAATTTATCAATCAATGTGACTGATTTCATTTTGGGGTTAAGTGAAGTGGACAAAAATAGGAATTATATGGTGAAGAAGAAAAAGGTATCTCATTGGGCCTTTTGAGTGACCTCTTTTAATTTTGAGCACTCTTATTGTGTAACTCGGATCACCAATCTAGGGTACACAAAGATTTAGAAAGCATACACTTGTGAATTTTCAGGTTAGAAGTTGAAAAAAATCTCAATTTGGTTTTATTTTCTTAAAATTCATCATGAAATCTCTTATGAGCAAGAATAAAGAATGAAATGTAGATGAATATATACAAAACAATAATTGTTTACAAACTTTATTGCTGAAAAAGTTTAAAACAAAATTTCTCGTTCAATTATAATACATATGAGAATAGAAAACTTCTAAAGAGCTCCACGTATATACACTTTTTGGCTCCATTTCTTTTGGAACAAAATGTATTAACAAATCAAATAAACAGAATTTTCCTTTGAAAAACCATTATAAGACTTTAGCCTAGAGCTTTCAGATGGATCTTTCATGTTTTCATTGCAAGGTCTGCCCAAGAATCAAGTAACACTTGTAATTTTCAAACTTTATTAGATCAAAATTATCATCAGATATAGAAAAATATTTTCGCCTTATTGAAACATTTTTATGAATGCAGGGGAAGGGGAAAAATAAAAGGAAAAAAAAATAGAGTTAGTAAGCAAAATTATCAAATCGGTATGCATGTCCTATTGGGGAGCCCTTTTACGCCAAGGGTAGGCCTAGCATGAAAATGCAATCCTCTAGGGTAGGCACCATACAATACCTGATGAATCCGATCAACTGATTGGGTGAAAAATGATTTGAAAAATTAGGACAATTTGGAGTGAGAAGGAACATTCGTCCTAAAAAATGAGGACAATACATGATATATGAAAGAGAGCTTACTCTTGAAAGGATTGCAATGCCTCGACTAATTTATTCAGTGAATTTTTTAGACTTAAATCCTAAAAAGGAATAAGCGGATCAAGAGGATAGGATGAAATTGATAAATTATTCAAAATTGACTAGATTACCTAAAAGGGGTAAAATGGTCAAATGCATTGAATGAAATTTGATTATTTATTGAAAATTGAATGGATAACCCTGAAAAATGAATTAAACTAATCAAATGAATTGAATGAAATCAATTGATCAAACGGATCGAGTGAAATGATGATTTATTCAAAATTGACCGAATTGCCCTAAGAATAGGTAAACTGGTCAAATAGATCGGGCGAAATTGATGATTTATTCAAAATCGATAAGATTGCCCTAAGGACTAATCAAATGAATTGAATGAAATTGGTGATCTATTCAAAATCGGCCAAATTGCCTTAAAATAGGTAAACTAGTCAAATGAATTCAAAAATGACTAAGTTGCCCTAAAAATGAACAAATTGATAAAATGGACTGGATGAAATTGATGAATAAAATGATCCAATTGACGGCTTATTGCGGTGCATTAGTCTATGAGCCTTCTAAAATCAAATTTTGGCCTCAGTTTATTTATCGTCTCAATAGCGAGGAATTGTTTGTGAATTTCTTCAAATTAATGTCCTTTTTGCAAGGGATTTTTACCAATTTTGCTTAAAATGGCCAAAAACGATTGTTAGATGCTCATATTCTAATGTACCAAAGATCGCCCCAAGGTTATGAAAAGGATCGGACCTTACCTTACCTTGTGCACTACCCCTTTGGATGGTACAAAAATATAAATGTGCAAGTCTCCTTGGATTAAATATCCGAGACACAAGGCTGTTTAGTTCCTAACGTGGGATCCCCTAAATGGCATTCCCTTCTAGGGTTTATGCATGATGCCAGTTTATTAAAGCAATGTAAATATGTGACAAATATGGCCTAAAGGACATAAATAATGCATCGGGGGAAAAGGTCTAAAATGAAATGTACTTATTGAAAATTAAGTGTAATGACTGAAATTTAAACATGTGAGTTGTCTAGTGGGTAAGTCACTAAAAGAGTGCCAAAGAGGCCTCTTATTGCTAAAGCACATGAATGCAGGCCAAGAAAACAAAGAAATGGTTAGTGCAATTGATAGTACACATAACATATTGGGAGCAATTAAGAAAAGAAATACAATAAAAGCAAGTAAAAGGGGTGGAACCCCTTCCCTCGTGCCTAATGTGCTTAAAAAGGGTGAGGCTGACTCTAACCTAGGAAAACTCTAACATGGATGCATGAGGCTGGGGTTCACTAATGCAACTAGACTCGATAAGGTTTAGAAAGGTCCCCAAGCCTTCAGACCTAAGGGAATGGGTCATCAATCCCAAGACCCTCGGTCGGTGGCTCGAGCGGTCCCCTAGGTACTGCTATGGGCGCAGAGCACACCATCCACATACCTAGAGAAACCATTCCTAGTCCTACAAGGCGGTGTGGGAAAGAGCCCATGAAAAAATAAAATAAAATGGGATAACAGTAAATAAACATGCACGTATGAAGTGTTCCCTATTTTGAGGGAAGGGGTTGAGAACCAACGCGAGGCTCTAAGGTGACACACACCTCCCCCCCCAAATGCAATGCAAAGCGTGAGATAAAACAAGTACAACATACATCCAAACAACCAATCATACGTACGTGAGTGAGGGAATAGTTTGATACGCGTGCGAGGCAAAAAGTCCTAAAATGGAAAATACAACCCTAATATCCAAATGCTATGCATAAAAAGGGTAGAAAAAAGGAAAAGAATAGCTAAATCAAATGCTTGGACCCATTTAGGAAGTCCCCAGTGGAGTCGCCAAGCTGTCGCGCCCCACTTTTTGAGTGTGTGAAAGTAATGTGTATGTGAACGTGTGTGAAGATGAAAATAAAATGCCGTGGGATTGTGAAATGCGACGGTTTGGCCAAACAAAGTTCAAAAAGGGTTTTTGAATGGAAAATGGAGTCGCCACTTGGTATAGAGTTAGGGTGTACCAAGTCCCCCAAAAAGTGATTTTTGGAAAGAAAAGTAAACAAACCCTTTTTAAAGAACTTTTAGGTCTACGTAACCAAAGAAAGGGATCGGGGGTCACATTTGATAAGGGAGAAGGCAAAGGCAAAGCCTAAGGCACTCCCTTACCCTAGCCAAAGGTAGTTGCGTGACTTAGCCCCACTTTTCCTAATTCTTCTACCCAAAATGTGTGTTGCATGTTGGATGTGACTAATGGATATGGAAAAAAAATGCAATCCTAAATCTAAAATGTCTCTTATGAGGCTTTTTGGTCCCAATCACATGAGTTGTGATGGCCAATAAGGAAAGCCCTCATAGAGGTCACGAGTAATGTAAATGAAGACCCAAATATGAGTGCAAGTGTGAAAATGTAAGAGGAATGCAAAATAAAATAAAATAAGAATACAAATGTAAGTGCAAGTGTGCAAATGTAAGAAAAGTGCATGTGTAAATGTAAGAAAAGTGCATGTGTGCAAATGTAAGAAAAGTGCATGTGTGCCAATTGAGAAAATAAAGGTGTTTGTGTGCAAGTGAGGAAAATATGGTATAATAGTAGTAAATGCATCTAAGTACAATTGGGTGCAATTTGTCAGGTAGAAAATAAATAAGTGATAGGGAAAGAAGAGATGTGTGTGAACATGGCATGTGGAGTGAGAAAAATATAAGTAGTGAGAAAATGTAGGTAAAAAAGATGAAAAAGTGATATGGTAAAATGGAAGTGCATGAACCTAGAGGAGTGCATCAAGTCGGGTACGGGAATGACTCCTAACTTCACGATTTTGATTTTCCCTTTGATTAGAAGGAAGAACTAGCGTGCTAAGGCTATTTTGTAGCCACACTCGCTCGTTTCCCTTACCTAAAGGGGACTCTCAAGCAAATGTACCCTATAACTAGCATGAGGATGCAAAAACCTAAAATGAAGGGGAAAGGATTGGAGGATCATGCCAAATGCTAGAAAACTAAGAAAAATGTATGAAATGTAGTGAAACATGCAAGTATGTACTAACGAGAGGGGACGACCTATTGGGTCTAGCATTGGACTAGCCCTTTTCTAGCGCTCTCTCACAAACATTGGACTTGCGAGAGCTCGAGGGAAAAGACCATGGCCAGCGTAGGACTAGCCACGGTGACGCATTCATCCATCACATTCATCTACGACTATAGAAAGAAAGTAGACATGCCAATCACCTATAAACACGTAGCACATAACACTTAGCATGCTCGACTAAATGCAAGAGTCTAATAAAGCAAATTAACACGTAGCAACAAAAACAGGCAATGAACCTATTACATTTGCTAACTAAAACAAAAGGGGAAGGGGAAAAATGGACAAAATTGCTCTCCAAGCCCTATCTATTACAAGCCAAGAGGTGTACACATACCCCATAAAGAATAACTCAAATAAAAAGCAAAAGTAAAATAAAATAAATGAAAGGTATTAAGGAAAGGCAAGGGAAGCAAGTAGACATGCAATTCTCACTTAGCACGTTGGAACACATAGGAGAAATGAAAATCAAGGAGATAGAGGTTACCTCCATTGCAATTGGGCCCCAATGAATTGAAATCACTTATTTGCCCTCAAAAATACAAAGAAAAGGTAAAGGTACCAATTTATTTGGGAAAATTAAAGAGAGTAGGTAAACACAAGCTTACTTGGACACAAAGTTCTTAAATTCATGCATTAAGTGCAATCTAAACAAAGCATGGTAATTAATTGAAGCAAACAAGCAATTGAGTTGAAAGATTGAAGCTGCCAAGGACCAAATTGAGGACATTATTCAATTGGTTGGGTCATAGTAAAACAAAGGGAGACTTAGGGGGTCAAAGTGCAATTTTCAGAGAATTATTTCATGCAAATTCATGCAGGTACGTGAGAAATAATTTGCAACCAGAAACATTTCTGATACCAACTTTCTGCAGCCAAGAAATATCATTGCAACTTGCATTTCCACACACTGATTTCCACCTCAAGCAATCTTTTGATCAAAACTTCTCAACCAAACGTTAAAGCCTTAATCTAAACCAGCTAAATAGCAACATTCAGCATTCAATCCATACAAAAGTTAAAGTTAGATCATGCAAAAGGCAAGTTTTCCTCAAAAGCTGTTTTTCTTCATTACCGATTCTTTACCACAATTTTGCAGCTCATTTCATGCGGTTGGGTCCATATAGTAACTCTAACAACCTGTTATCTTAACAGAATCCAAGGTTAAACACTTCATTGGATAGGTGAAAGCAATAAAAAATGACTCAAACATACACAGAGCAGCAAAAGATACCCGAGATTTCATGCATCAAGAAATGCTACAAGCATCCGTATCCCCATAACACAAGGGAATGTAGAATTGCAGCAGAGACGTGAAGATACTCACGGCAAACATGTCTACAGCCCACTATCATAGTAATTGAACATCAACAGACCCAAAACTTGAACAAAGAAAAAGGAAAGTCACGGCTGCCGCAAATTAAACTACTTGTTGCAGCCCAACATATATCACACATTACTACTTGGAACGGCAGCAAAAACATACATGGGATACCATGAAACAAACAAAACCCAGGAGGTGGCTTAAGCCATTTTTGGAAAAACTTTAACATCCTCAAAAGATCGAATTTTTATTGTTGCAACCAAACCAGAAATCCAAACCTGTTGCAGCCGACCTTCATACACAAACATAACAGAAATATGATTCAAGCAAAACCCATGGACTCAAATCCTTTAACGACTGAACACTATGATTGATACAACCCAATCATGAACATTACTTTTGAAGATCAAACGAGGAACCAGACCAAGAACATGCAGTGACATAAAATAAAAAAAAAAATAGCTTTCTAAGCTTCTTGAATGGAGCAGCCTTGCTAAGCAGGAAAAGGCCGTGAATTCGCACCCAATCACAAACCCATATGACCTCATACTCTCACGCGAAATTTAATGTATCCTCATGTAAGAAAATGTGATCTAGCTACTATGAAATAAGCGGAACAACAACAGAAAGGAAAGAAAATAGGAAACAAATCCGACAACAATTTTTGATAAGTATGATGTGATTCTGAGCTTAAATGAAATGGGATAAGATGAACTGCCTCACCTTTGATGCTTGAAAGAGACGAAATCACACGATATAGTGCGAAGGGGACAGACCCAAGTGCGAAAACTTGAAGATTAAAGCTTCCTGGAACCAACTTCATGGACTGACGAGGTAAGAATTTCGAGCCTCCATTTCAGCGCGCTTGGAGACGCTTTCGTGAGGATCTTCCTGAACGGGATTCCCTCTTCCGACTTCCTGCTTGGTGCGGAAACAAAGATCTGCTCAGATGAAACAACCCGGAAGGAGATCTGTCGTGAAAGGTAGCCCCTTTTCTTTTTTTCAGGTTTTCTGGAGAAACTTTTCTCCTTCTTTCTTTTCTGGTTCCCTCCCAAGCCTTTTCCACTCAGCCGTAGCTTTTTTCTCTTTCGAACTCTTTTCCCCAGTTTTCTTTTCGGTGTCTCTCCCTTACTCTCTACCCTAGCCGCCAATCAGATTTCTCTCTTAGCCGCGCCTCTCACTCTTTTCCTCCAGTGTTTTCTGTTTCCCTCGCCTTTTCTCAGTTGTCACCTCCCTCTCTCTTTCTATCTCCAAACCTAGCCGTCCTTCCCTCTTTTTTGATTTTCAGCCGTCACTCGATGCCCTCCTTCTTGAACCCTTAGCCTTTTCTTTTATATCCCCTCCAAACTCCTTAAACCTTATCTCAATGACCCTAAAGCAACCTCAGCTCCTCCCGTTATTGTTAGCCGTAGGATTTGCCAGAAAATGGCATATGTTTTTACGCTGCTGTATGAGGTTATATATATATATATTTTTTGGAATAATAATTTAACAAAATTAATAATAAAGCTAAGTAATAAAAAACAACAATTTAAGTAACATCACATCAAAATATACAAACTAAAAACAACAAATTTGCCATTTTTCAATCTTTTTTCCTTCATTTTTTCACTTTCATCTTTTTCTTTTCTTTTTCCTCTTTTTTTTTAATCAAATTAGTAGATAAAATAAATGCTCGTAAACTAATTAAAATACAATAAAAATTCGAAACCAAAAATTTGGTGTCTACAATTATAAAACTTCACAAATTTCATCCAAAAATCACAAATAACCACTAAAATCATCACTTAAGCTCACATTAACCACTAATTAAGCATTATTGAAGAGAGAAAAGGAGTTCCTCCACCACTCACCTTGCCAAGTCAAGAAAGAAGCAACTTAACACCTTAAGCTTCCAAACCACTTCACAACCAAGCTTAACTCCACCAAACTAAGAGGTTTTATGGAGTAATTGGAAGATTAATCGGTTTAATTGAAAGATTGGGCAAGATTGAAGACAAGATTGTGGAGAGTTTTCTTTTCTTTTGTTGCTTGAAGAGGCCGGCCAAGAGAGGGAGAAAAATGGTGAATTTTTGGTGAATATATTAATTTGGTAAAGGCATGAATAGTGGTCAAAATGGCAAGATTTAATCACATGGTGACACTTGTCACCCCATTAAATGCATGAATATCCTTTTGTTCCCTCTCACTCTAATCCATAAGGTATCCTCTAATTATCTCCTAGCACCCGATAATTTAAGCCCAGTATCCAAAACTTAACCTAGTTGGCCGAATTTTTCCGAGCTTTTCGCCTTAGTGGGTCCCACGTCCGGTATACGCTCTTAATTTCTTAAAAACTAACCAATACTAGAAAACTCACCTAAAAACTATATTTACTCATAAAAATTATCTAGAAACTTTTTGAATAAAGAAAATGCAGAAAACATGCCAGTAACCCGAATAAAACCTAGAAAATGGGAAAAATTACGGGTTTTCACACTCTCTCCCCCTTAAAAGAATTTCGCCCTCGAAATTTCTCACCTTAACTCATGAAAAGTTTAGGGTATTTCTTTCGCATTTCTTCTTCCACTTCCCAGGTAGCTTCTTCTACCCCATGGTTTCTCTACAGTATCTTAACCAACGGAATCTGCTTGTTTCTTAGCTCTTTGACTTTCCGGTCAAGCACTTGGACAGGTTTCTCTTCGTAAGCAAGCGATTCGTCTACGTTGATCTCCTCTGGTTGTAAGATATGGGATGGGTCGGGATAGTACTTCTTGAGCATCGAGACGTGGAAGACGTCGTGAATTCTAGAGAGACTGGATGGCAGTTCTAACCGATACGCTACCGTACCTATTCTTTGGAGAATCTTGTAAGGTCCAACGAACCTCGGTTGGAGCTTCTTTCCTTTGCCTGCTGTGACACTCTGTAAGGGTGTGATCTTGAGAAACACATGGTCTCCAACTTCGAATTCCAAGTCTTTTCTTCGATTATCTGCGTAGCTCTTTTGTCGGCTTTGAGCTGTTTGGAGTCGTTGCCGTATCAACTTGACCTTTTCTCGAGCTCTTCCATCCATGGAATAGTAGTTGGATCTAATGTCTTTCTCTCGCTAATTTCGTCCCAGTAGATCGGTGATCGGCATTTTCGTCCATATAGTGCCTCGTATGGGGCCATTTGAATCGACGAATGGTAGCTGTTGTTGTACGCAAACTCTACTAAGGTCATGTGTTGACCCCAGTTGCCTCCAAAATCCAGAATGCAAGTTCGTAGCATGTCCTCGAGAGTTTGGATGGTTCGCTCCGATTGTCCATCCGTCTGAGGGTGATAGGTCGTGCTCAAGTTGAGTTTCGTCCCTAGCGTTTCCTGGAATTTCTGCCAAAACCTAGATACGAAACGTGGATCTCGATCGGAGACGATACTGACCGGAACACCATGTAGTTTCACTATCTCGTCCATGTATAGTTGGGCTAACTTGTCCATGGAATATTTCATGTTTACCGGCAAGAAATGGGCCGACTTGATTAATCGATCGATGATCACCCAAACGGCATCGTGTCCTCGTTGCGTTCGCGGCAAACCTGAAACGAAATCCATTGTGATGTTTTCCCACTTCCACTCGGGTATCTCAAGGGGTTGTAACAAGCCCGATGGTTTTTGATGCTCCGCCTTAACCAGTTGGCAAACGAGACATTTTTGCACGTACAGAGCGATTTCCTTCTTTATATTATCCCACCAATAGGTTCCTTTCAGGTCCTGATACATCTTACTACTACCCGGATGGATTGTATACTTGGATCGATGGGCTTCCTCTAGAATCTCCGTTTTCAACGCTTCATCCTTCGACACCACTATTCGGTTTCGGTATTTTAAAATACCCTCAAGACTAAAATTGAAATCAGTGATTTTTCATTTTCCCACTTTCTCTCCCCACTTTCGTACCATCAAATGCTCCTTTTGAGCTTCTTTAATCCTCTCCAAGAGGGTGGAGGTTACCTTAATGTTACCAAAAATCACTTTATGGCTCCCAAGGCAGGGTTTCCACTCACACACGGAGTCTAACATATCCCATTCTTTGATCATTAAGCTTGCTACCTGAGCTTTGCGACTTAGGGCATCGGCCACCACGTTCGCTTTTCCCGGATGGTAATTGATAGTACAGTCGTAATCTTCTAGCAATTCCATCCACCGTCGCTGCCTCATGTTTAATTCCTTCTGTGAGAAGAGGTACCTAAGGCTTTTGTGATCGGAGTAAACCTCGAAGGTTACCCCATATAGGTAGTGTTTCCACTTTTTAAGAGCGAAAACAACGCGGCTAACTCCAGATCGTGGGTCGGGTATTTTGCTCGTGAAGTTTCAAACTTCCTAGAGGCAAAAGATATCACATTTCGGTTCTGCATCAGCACACACCCTAGACCTTCCCGTGACGCATCGGTATAAACGACAAACCCGTCACCTCCGTTAGGTAAGACTAGAACTGGAGTCATGGTCAGTCTTTTCTTTAACTCTTGAAAACTCGTCTCACATCGGGCATTCCAAATGAACCGACCATGTTTCTTTGTCAAGTCGGTTAGGGGACCAGCTAGTTTGGAAAAGTCCTTGATGAAACGCCGATAATATCCAGCCAGCCCCAGAAAGTTGTGGACCTCGGTGGGTTTTTCTGGCCTCTTCCAATTAGTCACAGCCTCTACTTTCGCCGGGTCAACTGAAATACCCTCTTGAGAAATTACGTGTCCCAGAAAAGAAATTTTCTCCAGCCAAAAATCGCACTTGCTAAACTTGGCGTACAGTTGATGGTCTCTTAGGGTTTGTAAGACAATTCTCAAGTGCTGCCCATGCTCCTCACGTGTCTTGGAATAGACCAGAATGTCGTCAATAAAGACTACGACAAATCGATCCAGGTAGGGCTTAAAAACCCTATACATTAAATCCATGAAGGCGGCAGGAGCATTGGTTAGTCCGAATGGCATAACTGCGAATTCGTAATGCCCATATCTCGAGTTGAAAGCGGTTTTCGGAATATCTTCCTTCCTGATTAATAACTGGTAATACCCTTGGCGGAGATATAGTTTCGAGAAGACCACCGCTCCCTGCAACTGGCCAAACAACTCATCTATGTGGGGCAGTGGATACTTATTTTTAACCGTAATATTATTCAGGCCCTGATAATCAATACACATCCTCAAACCTCCGTCCTTTTTCTTGACAAACAGGACAGGAGCTCCCCAAGGAGACCCACTCTCTTGAATGAATCCCCACTCCAGAAGGTCCTGTAATTGCAACTTTAGCTCCTTGAGCTCTGCAGGGGCCATTCGGTATGGTGTTTTGGAGATAGGTGAGGTTCCAGGTAGCAGGTCTATCTTGAATTCTATCTCTCTTTCCGGAGGTTGGACTACTAACTCATCAGGAAATACATCCGGAAATTCCTTTACTATGGCCACGTCCTCCACCTTTAACTTATCCGTAGGGGTATTAATCAAAAAGGCTAAAAATCCTTGCGCCCCTCTACTTAGCAATTTTCTAGTCCGGATGCCCGAAATCAGGACAGATGACGCTAACCTACCCCTTATGTCCAACCTTAAGGTTGCCTCACCAGGGATGCGGAATTCTACCACTTTCGTTTTACAATCCAGTTCGGCATTATACTTGGCTAGCCAGTCCATACCCAAGATCACATCATACCCCTTAATGACCAAGCTTATCAAGTCCCCTAACAATCTCTTCTCTCCTATCCATACTTCACAATCCCTATAAACCATACTAGTAATCAAACGTTGATTCCCCGTAGGTGTACTAACTTCGAGGTCGTATGGTAAACTAGCAGGTTTTATATCGATGCCACACATGAAATTAGGGTTAACAAAGGAATGAGTGGCACCAGGATCAATTAAAACTTTGGCAAAACAATGAAAAATAGGGATCGTACCTTCTACGACCTCTGAGAATCTGGCCTTTTGGGTTCTAACGAATACACTCTAGCTGGCACCTTAGGTTTGCACCCATCTCCCTTAGCTGGTCCAGCATTGGTCCTCGACGGTGATTGACTCCCATCCGTCTTGTTTTTAGGACTGGGCAAGTAGCCAACTGGTGGTCTGCGCTTCCACATCGCAGACATTTGCCCTGTGATAGCCCCACCTCCCCTAAGCAACCAAAGGGTTAGTGGACTGCTGCCCAGCTCTCGCCAGGACTAACGGTGCAGTTTAGAGCGATCTATTGCGTTCCGAACTTACAAACGCCCGTAAACAAGTCAAAATGTCAAAATAAAAAAAAGAAAAGAAATTCGGAGTCGGCCATGAATAGTAACCGACCCGTCAGAACCCAACCAAATATCAAGCAAACATTCACATCTTGAACTTTAGTATTTACAATCCAAAGTGGCATACAAAAGTATTCAAAAGTGGATACATGTATGGTTTGCCAAAACAAAAGAGAAACGGACCCAAAACTACATTTAGGGTTTCAATAAATGAGCTATACAAAAGATATGTCCAACTAGCTCAATTCGGAATACAAAAGGAATAGAGTGAGCTAATTGCCCAGTGAGATAATACTACTCAAGCTACCAAGTTCATAGATGCATCATGTTTTTCAGTCCAATTCATCAAAAGTAAATAAAGACACATCAATAATGATGATAAAAGGATACGGGCGGCTCTCAAGAGCCCTTTTCCTCCTTTGCATTCTTGATCGGATCTCATTGACTCTCCGTCAATGTTTAAAATTAACCAACCGTAGAGTTCACTTTACTTCCATTTCTTCCACCTAACATTCCCCTACCGGGCCCGAACTCCAAACACTTGCACTGTGGTATTACTCGAGTATACCGGAATCGAGAGTCTCTCATACTACAAGATTCCTAATAACAGTCCCCAAGGTTCATTAATTGGCACGACCAAGCCCTCGCCGGCTCGATTCAATCAATTAACAATGGGGTTGAGCTCAATGGTAACAATCATGGTCGTTGGATACTCGTCCAAACGACACCAAGTCATGTACTTTCATTTCATGTAACATTCCAATAACATGAGAAATAAGTGAGAGTGATAAAGTACACCCTCACTTCAATCAATATCAATGGTACAATAAACATTTAACTCATCAAGTTCAAGTATCAAAGCCATATAGTAACACACAAGTGAGTAGTACACTCAGCAAGCTTGAAAGTGATATTTCATGCGCTTCCGTCAAAGGAACGTCGTGAACCACCGTCACGCCCTAAAACACGCAAACAAGTACAATGAGACTCGATAACGAGTCATAAACCAAAGCCAAATATCACCAAAATAGGGTTCCCTAAGCATACACAAGCAATAGAGGAAACCAGAAAATCCGGAAATGGAGTAAGTGTTAACCCGGAAAAAAACAGTTTTTGACATCATTTTGCGGTATTTTTACCAAAGGTACTACGATTATCGGATGAAGGTCCAAGACCCACCGTTTCGAATCTAAGAGATAGCACTACAATATTACAGAAGGTCACTCAACCCAGTTTCGAGTGTAAGCAGGTCAAAAATGCAATCTACTACACCAGAACCGCAAAAACAGATTCACAGAACGCATTCAAGTGCAAACATCATAAATCAGCCTACCTAAGTCCAAATCTAGAAATTCCAAATCCATCTGATATCTAAGAAACAGGTTTACATTTCATCAGAATACCTAAACAACCAATTTGGAAGAATTCCTAGCTAAAATAATCAATTACAGAAGCAATTCCCAAATTCGGGTAAAACCAGGGTAACAAGGGTAATTCCATCTTTTCTCAAGTTATGCTACTCCGATTGACCTGAAATTTTTCAGGCACCTCTAAAATATCATTCCCTGCAACTTTCATGTTTTAACCTTAGGCCACTTCGGCCTCTAACTATGAGCTACAAAACTGGGCAGAATGTAGAACATTAAAACCCTAACTTTTCAATTTTCTTCCAAAAACAGAAATTGCTTGCAATTAACCACTTTTTCCACCTTCTAGCTTCCTTAAATACCATTTCCAATCATCATGCATGACCACATAATCATATTCATATGAAAACAGAAAAATCCCCAATAATTACAAAACTTCACCAATTCAACCAAAAATCAAGATATAAACCATAAAATTGCATCTTATACTAGCACTAATCATGATTTAAGCATCATTAGAGGGAGGAGAGGGGTCCTTCTCAACTTACCTTAACAAGACAAGAAAGAGAGCAACTAGTCCTCTTAGCTTTCCAAGTAACTCTACAAAACAACTCACAAACACTCCCTTAAGGTTTTCTATGGAACAAAAACAAGAGTAGATGGTTGAGTGATTGGATTTGAGCAAGAGGGAATCAAGAAATTGAAGAGGTTTTCTTTCTTTCCTTCCTTGAGAGAGCCGGCCACTTAAGCTAGGAAATGGAGCAATTTTTGGTAAATTTTTAGTTTATTAAGTCAAATGGTAAGACATTGAATAGTAGTCAAAAGTTTCTACCAACCCTATGGTGACACTTGTCACCATCATTAATGCATCTCTATCTTTTTGTTTCCTCTCACACCAATCCAAATAGCACCCTCTAATTATCTCTTAACACCCGGTAAATTAATTCCAGTATCCAAAACTTAACCTAGTTGGCCGAATTTTTCCGAACTTTTCGCACTGGTGGGTGCCACGTCCGGTATACGCTCTTAATTTCTCAAAACCTATTCGATACTAGAAAAATCATCTAAAAACTATATCTGCTCCTTAAAAGTATCTAGACTTTTTCCTAATCACGAAAATGCTGAAAACAAGCCATGAAAGATAATAAAACCTAGAAAATGGGAAAAAATTACGGGTTCTCACACTCTCTCCCCCTTAAAAGAATTTCGCCCTCGAAATTTCTCACCTCAACTCACGAAAAGGTTAGGGTATTTCTTTCGCATTTCTTCTTCCACTTCCCAGGTAGCTTCCTCTATCCCATGGTTTCTCCATAGTATCTTCACTAACGGAATCTGCTTGTTTCTGAGCTCTTTGACTTTCCGGTCAAGCACTTGGACAGGTTTCTCTTCGTAAGCAAGCGATTCGTCTACGTCGATCTCCTCTGGTTGTAAGACATGGGATGGGTCGGGATAGTACTTCTTTAGCATCGAGACGTGGAAGACGTCGTGAATTCTAGAGAGACTTGACGGCAATTCTAGTCTATATGCCACCGCACCTATCCTCTGCAGGATCTTGTAAGGTCCGACGAACCTCGGTTGCAATTTCTTTCCTCTACCCACCGTGACACTCCGTAACGGTGTAACCTTGAGAAAAACACGGTCTCCAACTTCGAACTCCAAGTCTTTTCTTCGGTTGTCGGCGTAACTCTTTTGTCGGCTTTGAGCAGTTTGCAGTCGTTGCCGTATCAACTTGACCTTTTCTCGCGCCTCCTCCATCCATGGAATAG
>NW_020861893.1:0-6879 GCF_003713205.1 Coffea eugenioides
TCAGTCAATCCAACATCATCAATCATCAATCAATCCAGTCCTCTCCCCCTTTTTGTCATCACAAAAGGGCAATCAATCACATCCATCTCATCCACAAACACATTCATCAATGCAAACCAAAAAATTCATTACATCCACACAATCATCATTCAAAATACTTAAACATCTATCAAACAGTACCAAAAGAAACATAAACATAATCATAACCAAATGTTGAATTCATCTACATATCCATTGTTGAACACCACAAACACATGAAATAGACAAACAAAATGCAAATGTCCTAAATGGTGAACTATGTGGATCCAGGTGTTCTTCGAGAGTGCTGATATTGGGAGAGGTCATCCTCTTCAGTTTCTTCATCATCTTCAGCAGCCTCTTCAACTGGTGCCTTGCCTTTATCTGATGTGGAAGGGCCATGAGAAGTCACAGGAGTTGATGAACCAGGATCTGGAATTGATGAGCTTGGATCAGTGGGGTGTGGCTCTTTGTCATGGAAAACTTCCTCAACCACAGGTGGGGGAAAAAGAAGGTTCTTTTTGTCTAGGAAGGCTGTTTGTTGCTCAGAGGACATGGTGAGCATTAAACCATGTTCTAGAAGAAGAACATGCTGTTTGAGTTCACGAAGGAACTCAATCACTTCATCATTGGAGGAGGAAGATGCTTTAGTGGCAGAGTTCCTGGGATGAATGGGAGTGAGTGAAACAGATGAAGGATCATGTGCAGTCTTAGACCTCTGTTCACTAGATGATGCCCCCTTATAGGCCCACAAATTATCTTTAAAAACAAGATTTTTCCTTTCAAAATATCCTTTGGTAAAGGCATAAGAAGATGCTTCTTTGGGACAAACACCTAGAATTGGAACTTTGTAAAACTCAAAAATCTTTTGAAGAAATTTTCCATAAGATAATTTTCTGCGAGAATCAGTGGCATAGCGAAGTAAAAACTTGCACATGACAAAACCAAAATCAATACGAATTTTTTCTCGAAAACAGTAAAAGAGATACAACTCCATTTTCTTTGCATCAGTTCTATGGCCATCAGTGGGTACAAGCAGGTTTGAAATGATTGAAAAGGCAATTAGATTCACAGGAGCAAGATCATTCAGTTTAGCATCAGCAGGGGAGGAAAAACTTCTTTTAAAATAAGTCAACATTTTAGCCCCATCAAAATGATTATCAGCAGTAGGGTGCTCTTCATAGGAAAAGAAATTTGCAATTTTATCCTTGCATCCACGTTCAATGGTAGTATTTAAAATGGAATTCACAGTTTCAGAATCAAAGACTAAGTCTACCCCATTAACCCTGGACATGATCTCAGTTTGGTCAGTGCCTTTCCTAAGATTGGCAAAAAATTGATGCAGCATTTCAGGATAATAGACATTGGGCATAGAAATGAGATGTGACCATTTCTGGAAAGCAAACAGACTCAGAATGGATTCTAAACCTATGTGGCGAAATTCAGAAGAGTTTACAGTTCGTTGAGGGAAGACACCTTTCTGGGATATCCAGGAGTGTTTGTCTTTTGCAGCATCATCAAAGAATGTAGGGAGTGTGGCTGATTTTGGAGGCGGTTGAGAAGAGGTTCCCTGTCCAGATTCAGGCTGAGAGGTGGGTTGTGGAGTAGGCCGTGACATTTGACCCTTTACGGCTCCTCTCTTGAAGCGTTTGGATGAACGTTTGACCGTAGGAAGATCCTCATCCTCATCCCTGAGTGGATGCTTGCGTCCGGCAGTAACCTTTCCTCCTCTTAGATTCACCATTGTGCGAAATGTGTGGAATGAAGGATGCAAATGATGCACACAGTAGTAGGGAAGTGAATCGCACAGAAATTTTGGGACAAAAAGGCCTTGAACAAGATTTGACAAAGCGGTTATGAGAAAGTAGGGTTTTGAGGGAAATTTGGGAATTTGCGATATGTTATGCGATTCGGTGAAATTATCAGGAGAAACGAGTCGCAATCGATCAGGAAAAGTTTTGGTTGAGTCAATTTGGGAATGAGAGCTTCAGAATGGTATGAATTTGAGAGTGAGAGACGAGAGAGTTTTCGTCCGAAAGGAAATAGAAGAAGAAGAGTTTGAAGCAAATGAGGAAGAAAGTTACTTTAAAAAGTGTACTGTTGCACTGTCGGACGGCCGAACGAAGTCGTGCGTCTGACATCTTCGTCCGAACAGGTGTTTTCTGGAAAAAATAGCTGAAGAACATTATCGGACGTCCGTTCATCTTCTTTCGGACGTCCGAAGACTTTGAGAAATTTTAAGATGATTTTTCGATTATTCCTAATTTGATCTTAGATGAATGAACTGATCTAATGGCAAAGCTTTGGTAAAAATATCAGCAAATTGATCTTTAGAACAAACATAATTTACACAAATTTCACCTTTTTGAACAAGATCTCGAATAAAGTGGTGCTTTATATCTATATGCTTTGTCCTAGAATGTTGAATTGGATTTTTGGTCAAATTAATAGCACTAGTATTATCACAGAATATAGGCATGCAGTCATATAACAATCCAAAATCATTCAAGGTATGCTTCATCCATAAAAGTTGAGCACAACATGCACTAGCGGCAATATATTCCGCTTCGGTTGTAGACAGAGATATTGCATTTTGCTTTTTGCTAAACCAAGAAACTAAGCAATTACCAAGAAAGTGACAAGTTCCACTAGTACTTTTTCTATCCACACGACAACCACCAAAATTCGCATCCGAATATCCATATAAAGCAAATTCACAAGATCTAGCATACCAAAGACCATAGTCTAATGTACCTTTCAAATACCTAAAAATTCTTTTAACAGCATTTAAATGTGATTCTTTTGGACAAGATTGAAGTCTAGCACACAAGCAAACAGCAAACATAATATCAGGTCTGCTTGCGGTTAAATAGAGTAAGCTTCCGATCATACCTCTATAGTGCTTTTCATCCACATGATTACCTTCTTCATCCTTGTCAAGTTTTGTAGAAGTGCACATAGGAGTTCCAACTTGCTTTGAGTCCTCCATGCCAAACTTTTTCAACAATTCCTTGGTATATTTTGCTTGATTTATAAAAATTCCCTCAAGGGCTTGATGTATTTGAAGTCCAAGGAAGAAATTTAATTCTCCCATCATACTCATTTCAAATTCACTTTGCATAGTGGTGGAAAAATCCTTGCATAGATACTCATTAGTAGCACCAAAAATAATATCATCAACATATATTTGCACAATAAGAAGGTCATTTAACACTTGCTTAGTAAAAAGTGTGGTGTCCACAATACTTCTTTTGAAACCCATTTTCAATCAAGAAACCACTTAACCTTTCATACCAAGCTCTTGGAGCCTGTTTTAAACCATATAATGCTTTAGATAGTTTAAACACAATGACTTGGAAATTTTGTATTTTCAAAACCGGGGGTTGATCTACAATATACTTCTTGATCAATAAAACCGTTTAAGAAGGCACTTTTAACATCCATTTGAAAAAATTTGAAACCTTTGAAACAAGCAAAAGCAAGAAGCATTCTAATAGATTCTAATCTCGCTACGGGAGCAAATGTTTCATCAAAATCAATTCCTTCTTCTTGTGCATATCCTTTAGCAACTAATCTGGCTTTATTTCTTACAACAACACCTTTATCATCTAATTTATTTCTGAATATCCACTTTGTGCCAATGATAGGTTGATTTTGAGGTCTATCAACAAGTGTCCATGTGACAGCCCCACCTCACCCTAAGGCGAACCAAAGGGTTCGGTGGACCGCCTGCCCAGCTCTCGCCAGGACTAACGGTTCAGATTAGAGCGATCGAATACGTTCCGGACCGTACACCGCGCATAGACAAGTCAAAATCCCAAAATAAAACAAAAAAGAAATCGGAGTCGGCCATGAATAGGAACCAACATGGCAAAACCCAACCAAACGTCAAGCAAATATTTACATCTCAAAAGTTAGCATATACAACCCAAAGGGCATACCAAAGTGATTCAAAAGTGGATACATGTACGGTTTGCCAAATCCAAAAGAGAAACGGACCCAAATATATTTAGGGTTTAAATCAATGAGCTATACAAAAGATATGTCTAACTAGCTCAATTCGGCAACCATTTGTCAAATCCAGTCCAAAAGTATTTATTTTCCTGTAAGGAAAACAAAAAAAGAACAGAAAGGGGTGAGCTTGCGCTCAATGAGGTACCAAACATATAGCAGAAAATCATGGCATTTCACATTTAACAAATCAGATACACATGCCAGATGTAAAGTAAAGTAACAAACGATTCAAATCAGAAGGATACAGGTGGCTCTCAGGAGCCAAATTTCCAGCGCAATACTTGATCCAAACCGGTTGACTCTCCGTCAACGTATATAGAACCAACGCGTCCGTAGACCTCACTTCGCACCGAATTCCGTCCAACAAACACCCCTTTACCGGGCCCGCTCACTGTATTCGAACATAAATGGTAATACTCGAGTATACCCGGAATAAAGGTTCTCAATACCCAAAATCCCCGAACAGACTACCGTGGTTCGTTATCTAATCGTCCAGGCCCTTGCCGGCCCGACTCGAATAACTTAGCCACAGGATTGAGCTCATAGGTCATAGAAATCCGAACAGATGCAGACACAGATAACATATTCAAATTTTGCATAGTAAATTGGCATATGAACAGACAAGAGAACGAGTGTGATAAAGTAAACCCTCGTCTCGAACAAATAAACAGATTACAGAGCAGAAATCAAGTTAAACAGCAATGGAGGGGAGTGATACACTCACCGATTCAACTTCAAAAGTTTTTACTTCAGATTGGCCTTAATCGTCAAGAAACCCTAAAATAATCAAAATAAACCAATTGAAGGTTTCACATCCATAATCGAGTAAACAAAATGCACATGAGGCTCGACTACTAGTCGTATGCCTCGCCAAATAATTACAAATGCAAGGGTACAAAACATGATTTTTGGAACTAAAAAGATAACATGAAGACCTAGGTTCAACAACCCAAAAGCCCTTTCATTTCTACCAAAAGGCAAATCCAACTTAAAAGAACCAAACGGCCTAGAAAATCGGGCAGCACTTCCCCTAAATTTTTTACTTTTCCAGCCATTAAGGCTTCATTATTTCCTCAAATCAGTCCCAACATCTCACACAAAAGTCATCTCATTTCCCAAAAGCCGTTCACGAGGCTCAAAGTAGTACAAGTACAAAAGTTAGCTAGGAAATGACCGGAATGAAAGCAAGCCCTAAAACATGCAAACAAGTACAAGGAGACTCGATAATGAGTCATAAACCAATGCCAAGTATGACCCCAATAGGGTTCCATAAACATATACAAACATTAAAGAAAACCAGAAATTTCGGACATGCAATTAACTTTGGCCCTGAAAAAAACAGGTTTTGACTTTACTTTGCGGTAATAGCACCAAATGCACTACGATTATCGGATGAGGGTAAAAGACCCACCATTTCGAAGCTAAAATACAGGGCTACAACATCACAGAAGGTCACTCAACCCAGTTTTGAGTGCAAACAGGTCAAAAATGCAAGATACTTCATCAACAACGTAAAACAGATTCACCAAAACGCATTCTAGCGGAAACATCATAACTCAGGCTCTACAAGTCCAAATCCAGAAATTCAAAAAAACTAGTTGAAATCTAAGAAACAGGGAAAAATTTCATCAAAAGGCCTCAACAACCAATTCGGAAGTAATTCCAGCCAAAACAACCAATTACAGTCGCAAATCCCAATTTCGGGTAAACCAGAACAGCAATAGTAATTTCGAGTTTTCTCACTATACACTACTCCCGTTGACCTGAAATTTTGTAGGCTCCTCTAAAATGCCATTCCCTACAACTTTCATGTTTTGAGGTAAGGCCAATTCGGCCTCTATCTAGGACCAAAAATTTCGGACAGAATGAAGAACCAAGAACCCTAATTTTCCAGATTTCTTCCAAAACAGAAATTAATTGCAATCTTCCACTTTTTCCACCTCCTAGAGTCATTAAACATCAGTTCCCATCATCAAGGATAGCCACAACATCTGAGACGACCCCACCTCCCCCTAAGGCGAACCAGAGGGTTCGGCGGGCCGCCTGCCCGACTCTCGCCGGGACTCAGTCGTTCACTAAAGTCCTCAAACGAATTACAAGAATAAACCTCAAATATACATCACATCGTCCACAATATACATCCAAGTCTCCAATAATTACATGTCACAATTGCAGCGGAAACAATTCCCAACTATACATAAAATGATTCCACATCCAAATTGTACAACATAAAGGCCATCCATTCACGTGAATAAGCACAACAAGTCCTGCCTTCGCCTTGAGCCCTGTGGAGGGGAATAAAATATTTTTGGGGTGAGCTAGAAGCTCAGCGAGTAACCAGGATAATCATTAAACAAATATATTTCACAATGTTGCATTTCGATCATTTCAATGATGTCATGATTCAGAGATCAAATGTACGTTTAGTGCTCTCGTGAGCTGGTGAAATCACAGCACTTGAACACCCAACGCTCAAATAGATCATTTAACATTAACAGTAACATTAGGAGGGAGCCCCTTTTTGAGCTCCGGAGCCATTTGCTCCGTCATGTCACGAACTCACGAAAATGGTGGAGACGTTGGTGTCCAGCACAAGAATTTCCCAGAACTCATTGAAGCCAAATCATGTCATGAATTCACATGCAAGCACGCATGAGATGCAATCGAGTACATAATGCAAGAAACATTTCACAAGTACTTTGGAAATAGTTTAGGGTCACTCACCTCCACGGCTCTGAAACCATCCATCATATAGCATTGCCTTGCTCAAATCCGAGTCTTAGATCACAAACCCAATGCAACAAGTCCCTTCAAAGTTCGGACAGCACTTCCCCTAAATTTGCCTAA
>NW_020861894.1:0-7225 GCF_003713205.1 Coffea eugenioides
TGATCTTTATTTCCAGAACAATTAAAATTATCACCACTTACAGATTAAAGGGCACTTGGGCAATATCTTTTCACAATTACAAACAACCTAAGCTATGATTCTCACAAAATAAACCAAAAAAGGATAAATATTCAAGGTCCTCATAATTTAGAGACCTAGAATTTGAATCTACTTGTTCCAGAAAAGAAAACGATTAAGACTGTAATTAACATATCATGCCGAAACCAAAAACAAAACAGAGAATAAAAGTAAAGAATATTACTGGAAAAATCAGTTACCTGAAAGATTTGGATTCTTCGATTAGGGTTTGATTCAAGGATTTCGAGTGGTAGTTTCTTCTGCTTACTTTTTTCTCTTTTTGAATGATATTCTTCTTTTCTTTTCTTTTCTTTTTTTTGAAGTTTTCGTTTCCCAATTACGTTTTGGTTAAGTTCAAGTGTTCTGATATCCACTGGAGTAAGGTGGACTAGCGACGCTTAGTTGGACACCTGGACTTTGTCTGCTCCAACTCCGGCTCAAGTGGGGGAGAGGGGAGATTTCGGTGAAGCAAATGGGAATTTGGCTCCTGAGAGCCACCCGTATCCTTTCTATCTATGGTGTTTGTTAATTTCTTTATTTGATTCGCATATGTGACTAATTGAATATGAAGTTCCACGTTTCTTATTTGCTATTATTTTGGTACCTCATTGAGCGTAAGCTCATCCCCTTTCCGTTATCTTTGTTTTCCTTACAGGGGACAAACTTTGAAACCACGATTTTGGAAGAAAAGAGTCGAGCTAATGTATATGTTATTTTGTTAAGCTCCTTTGTAACCGAAACCCTAATTGTATTTTGACTAGTATGAACCCTTTGGCTTGTACTTCAAGTTAAAATGTTGAAGACTCTGATGTAAATACATGTATAAGTATTTAGTCTTGTCTGTTAAGTGTATTTTTGAGATGTTACGCTTCCAGGGCTTTGGTGAGTGTTCAATCGATGTCCTAATTTCCCTACACGAGTTGGTAAGATGTATTGTAGTTTAGTGATTTTTAATTGTTACTTTCCTTGGGGTTTGATCGTGTGCAATATATGATTTGTGTGATCTGACTCTGTAGTTCTAGCGAGAGCTGGACAGGCGCGCTAACCTCTTTGGTCCGCCTTAGGGGACAGTGGGGCTGTCACAATTACACCAAGCAATCTCAATCATGTTACAAAAGTTTCAATTTTACGTAGTAAATTCAGATATCATCTTGTCAAACTAGAATACCAGCATCATTTCGTTCTGTAGTCACTCGTATAACTACTGCTTAAGCAATGAAATCGAGGTATCCTTTTTAGCCCTAGAATCAGCCAAAATTAACGAGTCCAGCAATTGAAATAAGAAAGAATCTTATGAGAAGACTTTTGATTGGTAAAATCACATCAAAAGGCTACTTCATCACTCCAGCAGATACCAACTTTCATCCTCACACGTACAGGTCAAAAAGCAATTCTTCCAGTAATGCCGAACAAAGTGAGCCTGTCTCTGATATAGCTTTAGTCAGGCAGGCTTACCAAGCCGTGCCATTAACCAAAGAAAACCAAAAACGAATTAAAGAAGATCATTATTACCTCCCAACCTACATTTGTAAGAACAAACATGCATGAAGCAGTTGACCAACAAATGGAACCTCAGAGCGCCAAGCATTGGTGTACATAAGCAAAATTATGGCATTGTTTTTCCACAACTAAAAGATAAATGCTAGATCTTGCGAAACAAATTGATACCAACTGCTCTCTTACAAGAGCAGGCTAACAATATCTGAAGATAATCTTTATCTGCAATTTGTCAGCTTTTTTTCTAAGACAATTACCAGTTTCAGGTTTCACCAAATTAACAGGAACTGAGTGCAATCATCTAAATCCTCCATTTACAAGTAAAAGAGAAACCCAGCAATAAAACTATCTGTATGTGACAAAAAAATGGTAGTTGCAGCACACACTATAGATCTTGCATTATGCCTTCTTCTTTTTGGATTTGAGCATCACATATCCAACAAACATGCAGAGGAAGCAAAGCAGCGCCGCAAGAGCAAACACCGGAATCAGAATGGCATATTCTTGAGGCAAAAAGTACTTGTGCACAAAATTATCAGTATCAACGAACGGCTGAAAGCACAAAAGAAAAATGTACGTCAGAAACAAAGGGAAAAACCCAGAGTCAAAAAGAAAAAGCTCTTAGGATCAGAAGTGAAAAAACTAACCAGTATGATCACCCAGAATGTATAGTAAGTGAAAACTGACAAGCTGATTACCGATAACAGCAGCCCCACGGCCTTGTCTGCTAAATCCATCTACTCCTTCCTTTTTCTGTTCTTTTATAGTTTTTCACCTTAATTTACCAAAGAGGGAGTTCAATGAAGGGTTAGAAGGTGAAATTATTGCAAAAAAGAGTACAAAATCACAAATGATCATGATGCAAAAAAGCAGTAACAGGGAAATTGCTAAGCAAACTCTTACACATTCATCCTTGTGCCTCCGTGTAGGAAGCAAAATCTAACCAGGGTAGTTGCTAAGCAACCTATAACCCATTTCCCTCAACGACAAACCACAAAATTCTGCTGGTGAAACATCCATCTACTTTCCATACCTTCATTACCCGCCATTGAATTCAAAAACTACATTTACATGACCCCCAAGCCCCAAAAAGGAAGACAAGCATTTCTCCAACATAATTGCTCCATCACAAGGATATAGAAACAGTTTTTTAATTTAAACGCCAAAATACTGCACCAAATTATTTTTTGTATAAAACTGTTCTTAATATACAATTAATGATCAGCATTACTTTTTTCTTTTTTGTTTTCTTTATGAACCCTAGTGAGTTTATGATCTTCATTTCCAGAACAATTAAAATTATCACCACTTACAGATTAAAGGGCACTTGGGCAATATCTTTTCACAATTACAAACAACCTAAGCTATGATTCTCACAAAATAAACCAAAAAAGGATAAATATTCAAGGTCCTCATAATTTAGAGACCTAGAATTTGAATCTACTTGTTCCAGAAAAGAAAACGATTAAGACTGTAATTAACATATCATGCCGAAACCAAAAACAAAACAGAGAATAAAAGTAAAGAATATTACTGGGAAAATCAGTTACCTGAAAGATTTGGATTCTTCGATTAGGGTTTGATTCAAGGATTTCGAGTGGTAGTTTCTTCTGCTTACTTTTTTCTCTTTTTGAATGATATTCTTCTTTTCTTTTCTTTTCTTTTTTTTGAAGTTTTCGTTTCCCAATTACGTTTTGGTTAAGTTCAAGTGTTCTGATATCCACTGGAGTAAGGTGGACTAGCGACGCTTAGTTGGACACCTGGACTTTGTCTGCTCCAACTCCGGCTCAAGTGGGGGAGAGGGGAGATTTCGGTGAAGCAAATGGGAATTTGGCTCCTGAGAGCCACCCGTATCCTTTCTATCTATGGTGTTTGTTAATTTCTTTATTTGATTCGCATATGTGACTAATTGAATATGAAGTTCCACGTTTCTTATTTGCTATTATTTTGGTACCTCATTGAGCGTAAGCTCATCCCCTTTCCGTTATCTTTGTTTTCCTTACAGGGGACAAACTTTGAAACCACGATTTTGGAAGAAAAGAGTCGAGCTAATGTATATGTTATTTTGTTAAGCTCCTTTGTAACCGAAACCCTAATTGTATTTTGACTAGTATGAACCCTTTGGCTTGTACTTCAAGTTAAAATGTTGAAGACTCTGATGTAAATACATGTATAAGTATTTAGTCTTGTCTGTTAAGTGTATTTTTGAGATGTTACGCTTCCAGGGCTTTGGTGAGTGTTCAATCGATGTCCTAATTTCCCTACACGAGTTGGTAAGATGTATTGTAGTTTAGTGATTTTTAATTGTTACTTTCCTTGGGGTTTGATCGTGTGCAATATATGATTTGTGTGATCTGACTCTGTAGTTCTAGCGAGAGCTGGACAGGCGCGCTAACCTCTTTGGTCCGCCTTAGGGGACAGTGGGGCTGTCACAATTACACCAAGCAATCTCAATCATGTTACAAAAGTTTCAATTTTACGTAGTAAATTCAGATATCATCTTGTCAAACTAGAATACCAGCATCATTTCGTTCTGTAGTCACTCGTATAACTACTGCTTAAGCAATGAAATCGAGGTATCCTTTTTAGCCCTAGAATCAGCCAAAATTAACGAGTCCAGCAATTGAAATAAGAAAGAATCTTATGAGAAGACTTTTGATTGGTAAAATCACATCAAAAGGCTACTTCATCACTCCAGCAGATACCAACTTTCATCCTCACACGTACAGGTCAAAAAGCAATTCTTCCAGTAATGCCGAACAAAGTGAGCCTGTCTCTGATATAGCTTTAGTCAGGCAGGCTTACCAAGCCGTGCCATTAACCAAAGAAAACCAAAAACGAATTAAAGAAGATCATTATTACCTCCCAACCTACATTTGTAAGAACAAACATGCATGAAGCAGTTGACCAACAAATGGAACCTCAGAGCGCCAAGCATTGGTGTACATAAGCAAAATTATGGCATTGTTTTTCCACAACTAAAAGATAAATGCTAGATCTTGCGAAACAAATTGATACCAACTGCTCTCTTACAAGAGCAGGCTAACAATATCTGAAGATAATCTTTATCTGCAATTTGTCAGCTTTTTTTCTAAGACAATTACCAGTTTCAGGTTTCACCAAATTAACAGGAACTGAGTGCAATCATCTAAATCCTCCATTTACAAGTAAAAGAGAAACCCAGCAATAAAACTATCTGTATGTGACAAAAAAATGGTAGTTGCAGCACACACTATAGATCTTGCATTATGCCTTCTTCTTTTTGGATTTGAGCATCACATATCCAACAAACATGCAGAGGAAGCAAAGCAGCGCCGCAAGAGCAAACACCGGAATCAGAATGGCATATTCTTGAGGCAAAAAGTACTTGTGCACAAAATTATCAGTATCAACGAACGGCTGAAAGCACAAAAGAAAAATGTACGTCAGAAACAAAGGGAAAAACCCAGAGTCAAAAAGAAAAAGCTCTTAGGATCAGAAGTGAAAAAACTAACCAGTATGATCACCCAGAATGTATAGTAAGTGAAAACTGACAAGCTGATTACCGATAACAGCAGCCCCACGGCCTTGTCTGCTAAATCCATCTACTCCTTCCTTTTTCTGTTCTTTTATAGTTTTTCACCTTAATTTACCAAAGAGGGAGTTCAATGAAGGGTTAGAAGGTGTAATTATTGCAAAAAAGAGTACAAAATCACAAATGATCATGATGCAAAAAAGCAGTAACAGGGAAATTGCTAAGCAAACTCTTACACATTCATCCTTGTGCCTCCGTGTAGGAAGCAAAATCTAACCAGGGTAGTTGCTAAGCAACCTATAACCCATTTCCCTCAACGACAAACCACAAAATTCTGCTGGTGAAACATCCATCTACTTTCCATACCTTCATTACCCGCCATTGAATTCAAAAACTACATTTACATGACCCCCAAGCCCCAAAAAGGAAGACAAGCATTTCTCCAACATAATTGCTCCATCACAAGGACATAAAAACAGTTTTTTAATTTAAACGCCAAAATACTGCACCAAATTATTTTTTGTATAAAACTGTTCTTAATATACAATTAATGATCAGCATTACTTTTTTCTTCTCTCTCCTCGCTCTCCTTTTCTTAATGAAACCAGTGAGTTTATGATCTTCCATTTCCTGAACAATTGTAAAAAATTATCATATTCGATTCGGCACTCTGGCGCATACTCTTTCACCCAATTACAAACAACCTAAGCTATGGATTCTCACAACTAAACCAAAAAAGGATAAATATTCAGGTCCCTCATAATTGAGACGCTAGAATTTGAATCTACTTGTTCCAAGAAAGAAAAGATTAAGACTGTAAATTAACATATCAATGCGAAACCAAAAAGATATAAACAGAGAATAAATAAGTAAAGACTTCATCACTACGCCGCGGTACGGGGGAAAATCAAGTCTACCTGAAAGAATTTTGGTATTTCTTCGATTAGGGGTTTGAATTCGCGGCATTCCTCGAGTGGTACCACTTTGCTTACTTGCCCTACTTTTTTCTGCTTTTGGAATTGCTTTCTCTTTTCTTTTCTTTTCTTTTTTTGAAGCTTTTCGTTTCCCAATTACGTTTTGGTTAAGTTCAAGTGTTTCTGATAATCCACTGAGTAAGGGTGGACTAGCGACGCTTAAGTTTTGGACACCTGACTTTTGTCTGCTGCCCCAACTCCGGCTCAAGTGGGGGAGAGAGTGTGTACCGATTTCGGTTGAGCAAATGGTGAATTTGGCTCTGAGAGCCACCCGTATCCTTTCGGAGCTATGGTTTTTGTTAAGTTTCCTGTTATTTGATTCGCATATGCTGACTAATGAATATGAAGTTCCAGGCTTTCCTTTATTGCTATGAGGGGTGGTACCGTCACTCTGCACGCGCTACACGTCATCTCTTCGTGGTTGCTCTCTTTCTTAACGGCGCGACACTCTCGAAACACGATTTTGGAAGAAAAGAGTCGACTTAATGTATAATGTTTATTTTGTTTAAGCTCCTTGTAACCGAAACCACATACATGGTGGATGTTGAGTCAGTACTACACATCTGGGCTTCGTACTTCAAGTTTAAAATGTGAAGATCTCTGCATGTAGGAGAGCATATATATATCTTATGTTCTGTCTGTTAAGTGTAGAGGTGAGAGTGACTTCTCTCTAATGTGCTTTGGTGGGAGTGTCAAAGACCTTCGATGTCCTAATTTCCCTACAACGAGTGTATATATATGTATATGTAATGTATGTATTTTTTAATTGTCATCACTTTCCTTGGGTTTGAATCGCCTGTGCAATAGAGGGAGTTTTGTGTGATCTGACTCTGTAGTTCTAGCGAGAGCTGGACAGGCGCGCTAACCTCTTTGGTCCGCCTTAGGGGACAGTGGGGCTGTCACAATTACACCAAGCAATCTCAATCATGTTACAAAAGTTTCAATTTTACGTAGTAAATTCAGATATCATCTTGTCAAACTAGAATACCAGCATCAGTTCGTTCTGTAGTCACTCGTATAACTACTGCTTAAGCAATGAAATCTAGGTATCCTTTTTAGCCCTAGAATCAGCCAAAATTAACGAGTCCAGCAATTGAAATAAGAAAGAATCTTATGAGAAGACTTTTGATTGGTAAAATCACATCAAAAGGCTACTTCATCA
>NW_020861895.1:0-30455 GCF_003713205.1 Coffea eugenioides
TCTCCTGGTCACCAAATTAAGATAAGGCTCTCTAATAACATGGCCTTGCTCATCAAGCTCTTCAATCAAGACCCTAGATTTTCTCCTTTGCATGTCATTCTCAGCAACTAATTCATGCATCAATACTTCCACAATTTCTTCTTATGTTAAATAGTTACAATACACTTCCATCACCTTGAAAGTGTAGGCTCGTTTATAAAACATATTGATATGTTGATAAGTAGATAATTCCCTTAATCCATTTGATAGATCTTTGTCTAGTTTGACATAATAGTACATCAATGTTGCATTAGCATGACCTAGCTTATCAACCATTTTGTTCAGTTCATGAATAGACATTCTCTCAACATTGCATATATCCACATAGTCTGCTTCCCCATCAACTAATTTGACCCTCGTGATGTATTCGTATAGTGAACCATTCGGACCCAGGTGCTGCAGTCAATGTGCAAAAAAAAAATTTAAAATTCAAATGAGTTTATTATTTATTAGTTATCAGTAACTACTCCCTGTATAGTAACTAGATACAAATGTTGTTGACTAAAATAATGTCTACTTTAATCAACAACTACTAATATATGAATACACTATTATGTTAAACCCTATTTCTCGGCTCATTTGCATAAAGACACCAGGACCACATTTCTTGTCATTTTTGACAACAAACCCCACTTTTAGGACCATAAAACCCCACTTTTAATACCACACGTACAGATTAATATTTTTAAATCTAAACCCTAATCCACCCACATGAACACCATACATTATGTTGTTCCCAACCCACCATACAGATCTGCAAATGAAAGATAGTTGTAAGAGCTTGAAGATTAACATACCATACACTGTGTAGGATTCAATGAAATCATTCCTTCTTCTGATCGTTCGCTCCATTATTAATGAACGCATATCCAAAAATTTCTTCTACACACAAACACCTTCAATCCTTCAAGCAACTACAAGCTGAAATTCTCTTTGAGGGGTTTGGGTTTTCATCGGTGATCTTCTTGTATTACATGTTTTTTTTGGTAATTGACTTGTCATTTACCAGATAGTGAAGTGTTTTACCCTAATTTGTGACTTGTTCAGACGATAACGTCTCTCGCCTATCCCTCGTGTCTAGCGCGTGTTGCTCTTTCTGTTGAACTTAACGACTCTATGTGACGGTCCCACCTCCCCCTAGGGCGTACCCCAGGGTTCGGCGGGTCGCCTGCCCAACTCTCGCCAGGACTCCCTCACTCATAGTTCAAGAAAAATAACGTACATCCATAGAAAATAAATAACACATCCACTTCAACTTAATATATACATTGATGCTCAAATCCAAATACAAAATTTCTACACAGCAAAATACTTCAAGTGTTTACAATTCGAATACAATCAACCCTAGTTGGGTGCTAGTTTGAGTACAAATTCAAAATTTCAAAAACTAGACTACGCTAGTCTGTACACGTCTCACGCCTCGCTCGTACCCCCTGTAAGGAAAATAAATGACGTGGAATGAGTTAAAAGCCCAGTGAGGTTCCAAATAGCAAGTTGACCGTTATTTAAAAGTGCAAGTATCACGTAACAAAGTAATGAGTATGAAAAATTCATAAAAATGAGCAATAACACTTCAAGTAGCAAATCTCCAAATAAGTGAGTGTAAAATTTTCTTTTAAAAAGAAACAATAACATGATAAGTACTAATCATTCCAAAGTATAAGGATACGGATGGCTCTCAAGAGCCAAGTTCCCGTTGCTTCACCAAAGGTTGATCAAGTATTAGTTGACACTCCGTTAACTTTCAAGTAAAGTAACCAATCCAATAGTATTTCGCTTAACTCCAATCCGTCCACCATTCAACCCCCTTACCGGGCCCGAACACCAAGATAAACACTGATGGTAATACTCGAGTATAACGATTAGCGGATGAGATAACACTCCACTCGGCAACACTAGATACCCATGGTTCGTTATCTAATCGACCAAACCCTTGCCGGTTCGACTCGATTAACTAGCCAGTGGGGTTTGGGTTCCCAAGAAATTGATGAGATAACATCTCCAATCGACTAAATCAAAATAAAAGTACGGAGACGGGAATGAGAGGCACCTCCCACTCACATTGAGTGTGGTACATGCTGCCGCTCAGCACTTACAAGTCAAGTACAAGTATATCAAATCAATTGCAACAATAGACAGGTATATATCTCATTAGAGCAAGTGCGATAAAGTACACCCTTACCCGAGCAAACCAATTAAATATCAAGTATCATGTTCAATTATGTACTTGGAAGCACTCACCAAAGGTCTAGTACTTCTCAAAAGTCACGTTCAGCTCCAACTCCTTGGTTAGACTCCAAATCTGCGATAAAATATCATTTACGAAAGTAAAACTCTTTAGAGTTCGAAACATAGGAGTTTCGCTTCAAGAAAATCAAGTAAATGCAACTCATTTAAGTAGTATTCAAGATATTTATCAAATCCCGAAAAATTCATGCTCGCTCGTTTAGTTATGATCAAGAAGTGGTTTCAACTTTAGAAGTTACACTTGGTATCAAAGACCGGAAAAATTGTATTTTAAAAGGGTCGCTACGTTCACTTTTCAAGGGTACGAGTTCCGGTAAATTTTAGTTTATATATCTTGACCACAAAAACTTGAATACCATAGATGATCCAAGTCCCATTCGACCTCAATTCTTTGCTCAAGTCGCGAGTACATAACCCTAACCCTCGAGTGAAAATTTGGGCAGCACGCCCTTTGTGTTTACCTATTTCTAGCCATTTATAGCTTCATTATTTTCCTCAATCAGCCCCCAAAATCACACACAAATGATCTCATTACAATAGCCATTCAATAGGTTAAAAGTCATTCAAGTACAAAACCAAGTTAGAAAAGTGAGCGGAAATAAGGTTTAAGGCAAAGAACAAAATGACAGGTTTGACGTCTTTTAGCGTATTGGTCACAACGGAATCTACGCTTATCGTATTGCATTGAATTTTATACCTATGTGAAGCTAAGACAAAGGGCTACAACTTTCATGAAGACCACTCAATCCGGTTTGTAGACACCAAATTTTTGGTGTTTTATTATTTATTTATTTATTTACTATTCATTTTTATTTGTTCTATTTTTAATTGTCACATTTAGTTTTATTTACTTTTAGTTTTAGTTATTTTAGCCATTTTAGCTAGAATTTCTCAAAAGGGAAAAAGTGTTCCAAAAAAAAAATATGTTTTATGTCTTTTAAAATCAATCTTTTAGCATCTTACTTATTTTTGTTAAGTTATTTTGGAAAAAATGGAAAAGAAGAAGAAAATGGGAAGTTGCATGTTGTTTTTATTTTATCCAGTGTTAATTAAGTTGTTCTGTAAGTTGTTTTGTTATTATTATTGTTATTTTTATTATTACCAATTTCGTTTAATTAAGTAATTAGTTGTTAAGTTTAAAAAAAAAAAAAAAAATGGAAACCGCGGTATGCAAGCTACGTTTTGGTCGCAGCTTGCAAGGAAGCTTTGGGGCAGCCCTTGGACTGCAAATATGAGAGAAAGGACTGGGCTTTAGGGCTAGGGATCCCATATAAATAGAACAAAAACAGTAGCCGCAGGAGGGGGTTTGAGAGGGAAGTGAACGGCGGAAGAAAAACTGAGCAGAGGAAAAAACAAAGAAGAGGGTAGAGAGGTTCTGGGGTTAGACGGATAGAGAGCTGGGGGAAGGAGATAGAAAAGAAAATAGCGGAGGACAAGAGAGGACTGGGGCAACGAAGGAGAGAAGGCAGCGGCTGTCTAGCAGAAGGAAAAACAGAAAAACAACAACGGCAAGAAAGGAACTTGGAGAGAAAAATCTGAGAGAAGAGAGAGGACGGCTGTAAAATCTGTAAAAGAAAAACTGCAACAAAAAGGAGTTTGTTGTTGGTAATCGACGGAGGAGAGAAAGGAAGGTTAGTCGCAGCCGAGAGCAAGAAGAGGAGAGAGCCACTTTGCGAGATAGGAAGCCGAGGGTAGCGGAGCCAGGAAGAAGTGAACTTTGACGGTGGGCTGAACAAAGACTTCATCCTCTGAACATATCAAGCTTCGATCTGCCTTTTCAAAAGGTTAAAGGTAATGTTTTTCCATTTTTGATCGTTCATAAATTGCTGGGTTGATGTCAAAAAATACTGAAACTTTCCCCATCATACCTGTTTTGTCTCCCCCTGAGAGTCCTGTTCATAACTCTGGTTGGAATGGAGAAGTTCGTGCGTTTTGGTTTGGTTTCAGAATATTGCTAGAGCTGCATGGTTTTTCTTCGTTTTTTTTTGTGCGTTAACACTTAAGGTCTTTAGATTGAGGAGTATGAAGGATGTTCGATAATCCTGTTGCTTGAGTTCAATTTGCATTGCACTTAAATTAGCGCGTACAATTCTGCTGCAATGAGTTGGAAGTTCCGGTTGTGTTGCAGCAGTTTTGAAACGAAAAAGACAACCTTTTTGGTCTGCTGAAATTTTTCTGGAGTAGATTAAATTGTCTCTTGGGTGTTTGTTTGTTGTTTGATAGCATCCCACGTATGTGTTAGCTACCATTTTAAATAGCAAAGTGCAGAATACTTTTGGATTGCAACAAGTAGCTAAAAGGCTGTGGCAGCCGTGACTTTCCCCATGCTTGTTTAAGTTTTGCTCTGTTGGGTTTTCGATATTATGACAGCAGACCGTAACCTGTCATTTGCTGCTTTGCCTGTGGCTGCATTTTGTCATATTACCTAAGGTTTTGTGTTCTTAGACAGTGACCTTAGGTGTAGTTTCATCCTTAGATACGGAGGTTTTGTGGCTGCAATAGAGGCCGGTAGCTTGCTGGGTTTGTAATTGCTGAAAGAAAAATCTTGCTGTAGTATCCTTTCTTTCTTGTGTTGTTGATTAGACCAGATTTACCATCTTAATCTTGCAAACAAAATTTCTGGTTTGATGAACTTGCTTGTATGATGAAGTGAATGTAGTTGCTGCTGGAAATTGCAGAAGTTTTGGAAACAAAAGGGAGCAGCCTTTGTTTTTTTAGTTGCAGAATCTTAAGTTTCTACGTATGCATGCATGAAAACCAAAAGAAGCATTTGCATTTTACCTCTCAAATCTTCCATAATGCTGATTTGGCCCAAGTATATTGCAAAACCCATCAAAGTGATCCCTCAATCTTTCTTTTCTTTTCAATTTAATCTTAATTTTATGAATCACTAGTTGTGTAATTGCTTAATTGTTCTCAATGGGTCAAATTCATGTAATTAATGGTAAATTTGAGATGCCTTGACCCCTCATATTCCCTCTCCCTTCCAACTGGGTCCTAAGGTGGGTGCAAGTTGAGTCGTTACTTGGCTTTATTATTTTGGGACCTTTGTAGGTCTTGAATGATTCATTTGGCCTTGATTGTGTTTGATTAGTGGTTGCTTTTGGATCCTAAAATGCAAGTGAAACCACTCATTGACCTTTCCTTACTCTTGGGCCTTTAGAATTCCTTAAATGATTCAATTGGGCTCGAATGGTTGGTTAAGGGTTATGTTTGAGTCCCTAGTGGTTGCTATATTTGAGAGTTTGATGGATCATTCCACTCTTCTTGATAATTATGCACTACGTGATTTCATTTGAGTTGCAATTGTGGGAATTTTGGTGATTTTGTTTATATTATCAATAAATTGGTACCTTGACCTTTTTATTGTTTTGAAGCCATTCTTCCTTCATTTGATCTCCAATTGCAAGGGAGGTAACCTCTATCTCCTTGATTTTCATTTCTCTTATGTGCTCCTACGTGTTATGTGGATATGCATGTCTACTTCGCTTTCCTTGCCTTGTCTAAATTTCTTTCCATTATTTCATTTACTTTTTGCTTTTATTTAAGTTATTCATTATGGGGTATGTGTACACCTCTTGGCTTGTAATAGATAGGGCTCGGATAGCATCTGGTCCATTTCCCCCTCCCCTTGGTTGCTTGCTTCTGCTGCTGCATGTTCATTTACTTTTGCTTTTTATTTAAGTTATTCATTATGGGGTATGTGTACACCTCTTGGCTTGTAATAGATAGGGCTCGGAGAGCATCTGGTCCATTTGCCCTTCCCCTTGGTTGCTTACTTTTGTTGCTACATGTTTAATTGCTTTATTAGGCTCTTGCATCTAGTCGAGCATGCTAAATGTTACGTGCTACGTGTTTATGAGTATTTGGTATGTCTACTTGCTTTCCATAGTGTGGATGAATGGAATGGATGAATGTACGTCACCACACTAGTCCAACGCTAGCTGTGGCTTCTTTTATCGTTTCCACTAGTCTAATGCTAGTAGGAATTCATAGAAAGGGCTAGTCCAACGCTAGACCCAATAGGATTTTTCCTTTGTTTTTTCATTAATGCATTATTTGCCTGTTCACTACATATCATGCATTTTTCTTTAGTTTTATCATCTGGCATGCTCCTCGATTCCCCTTTCCCCTCACTTTAGGTCTTGCATCTCATGCTAGTTAGGGTACATTTGCCTGAAGAGTCCCCTTAAATATGGGATATAGATGAGTGTGGCTTTTTCTAAGCCTTAGCACGCTTATATTCCCTCTATCAAAGGAAAAATCAAGTCACAAAGTTAGGAGTCCCCGTACCCGTTTTGCTTGCATTCCTATAGGATTCATGCATTTCATTCATTCACTATCACTTACTTTATATTCCATTCCTCTTTCTACATTCTCACTTCACACTACTTTCATTTTACACGTTTTTATTCAACTACTTACACCCTATACCATATCACTCGCACATATGCACTTTATGGCATTTTTCACCTTATTATTCTTTACTTACCTTACTTTGTAAAGACATTTGCACACCTCCACTTATATCTTATTACTTTTATCATTTTTCTCACTTCACACAAACTCACACTTTCACATGGCATGCATTCCACTCATTTTTACGTCATTTAGGATTACGTGTGACCTCTCCAAAGGATCATTATTGGGCTTCACAATTAATGTGATTGGCACCACTCAACCTTTGAAGAGAAATTTCCCCCATGTCCCCCTAGGTCTAGATTTTTGCATTCATATAGACATATCCAACACGCAATACATACCTTGGGTAGAAAAATTAGAAAAAATTGGTTTAAGTCACGCAACTAGCCTTGGCTAGGTCGAAGGGGTGCCTTGGATTTTTATCCTTGCCTTCCCCTTCATCAAATGTGACCCCCGATCCCTCTTTTGGTTACGTAGACCCAAAAGTTCTCTAAAAGGGTTTATTTACTTTTTTATTCAAAAACAAAAATCATTTTTGGGTGACTTGGTACACCCTAACCCTATACCAAGTGGCGACTCCATTTTTGATACAAAAAACCCTTTTTGAACTTTATATGGCCAAACCGTCGCATTATCAAGTCCCATGGCCTTTATTTTCATTTTGCACACGTTCACACACACACGACACACTCATATCTCACACCACACTACACACACCACTCACCACATTCAAAAGTGGGGCGCGACAGTTGGCGACTCCACTGGGGACCTCCTAAGTGGGTCCAAGCATTTTGATTTAACCATTTGTTTCCTTTTTCTACCCTTTCTATGCATGGCATGTGGATATTAGGATTGCATTTTTCATTTTTAGGACCTTTTGTCTTATGTACGTAATCAAACCAATCCCTCGACTCATGAATGTATGTTTGAATGAATGTTTACTTGTTATCTCGCGCTTGCATTGCATTTTGGGAGGTATGGGTCACCCTAGAGCCTCGCGTTGGTTCTTGACCCTTCCCCTCCAAACGAGCACTAGCATACGAGCATACGCTTTACTTCTTTTATCCCTTTTATTTTTCTTTAGTGGCTTGTCACGCCACTCCACCCAATTAGGATTAGGTGACTCACTTGGACATGTGATCACGACACGATGTGTGTGTAGCATGTTCCAATGGGTCACTCAATCTTCCGCTTAAAGCTATTGGTTGATAGCCTTTAGCTTTTGGTCGAAGATTGAGGATTTTTGATAGATTCACTCAAACACGTAGCCGTGACACGATGTGTGCGTAGCGGTGTTTGGGGAATCGCTCGAGCCACCGACAAAGAATCTTGGGATTGATGACCCTTGATTTCTAAGTCTGAAGGCTCGAGGACCTGAGCTTATCGAGTCTAGATGCATTAGCGAACCTCAACCTCATGCATCCATATTAGAATTGCCTAGGATAGAGTCGGCCTTATCCTGAGTTAGGGACACTATCCACGAGGGGAGGGGTCCAACCCCTTTCTCCCTTTATTGCTTTATTTCTTTGTATTGATTTCGTTGCTACAATGTGTTATGTGTATTTATCTGGCTGAACTAACTTTTCTTGGTTTTGTGTCCCCATTGCATTCACAAACCCTAGCAAATAAGAGGTCTGGCATGACCTTCTTTTAGAACCTACCCTCGTAGATAGGTTATTGCACGTTTGAAGATTTTGGTATTGCATTCATAGGTTAATAATTGCATAGCATTCTAAGCCTACCTTGGCGTATAAAAGGTCCTCTTAGGTCATGATTTCTTTTCAAATTGCATGTTTTACTGCTTTAATAAACTGGCATCACACATAAACCCTAGAAAGGGAATGCCATTTAGGGAATCCCGTGTTTAGGAATAAGCCACCTTATGTCTCGGATACTTAATCCAGTGAGACTTGCACGTTTACATTTTGTACCATCCAAAGGGGTAGTGCACAAGGTAAGGTAGGATCCGATCATTTTCATAGAGTGATCTTTGGAATATGAGCATCTAATAATCACTTTTTGGCCATTTTATCAAAAATTGGTAAAAATCCCTTGCGTGAAGGACATTAATTTGAAGAAATTCACAAATGATTCCTTCTATTGAGACGATAAATAAATTGAGGCCAAAATTTGATTTTTAGAAGGTCATAGACTAATGCACCTCAATAACTTTGAAATAACCAATGGCCGGACAATTCAACCAATCCATTTTGCCAATTCATTCAATAAATCATCAATTCATTTGACCAGTTTACCCTTTTTAAGGTCACCTGGTCGATTTTCAATAAATCATCAATTCATTTGACCAGTTTACCCTTTTTAGGGTCACCTGGTCGATTTTCAATAAATCATCAATTCATTTGACCAATTTACCCTTTTTAGGGTCATGCGGCCGATTTTTGAATAAATCACTAATTCAATTTCATTCATTTGGCCAATTTACCCATTTTTAGGGCAACCGAGCCGATTTTGAATAAATCAAGTTTCGTTCAATCTATTTGATCAATTTACCCTTTTAGGGTGATCTGATTAATTTTGGATAAATTAAATTTCATTCAATTCATTTGACCTGTTTCCCTTTTTAGGGTAATCCGGTCAATTTTTAATAAATTGTCAATTTCATTTGACCAATTAGGAGTTCAATGTCGAATTTCAAAATGGAAAACCTAGTCGATTTTGAGAAAAACATCCATTGCATCCAGCCATTTGATCAGTTGGAGTTTTGACCCGTGCTTCACTGAGAAAAGTTGTCAAAACGAATTCCAATCTCTTCGATAGGAAAGGTCAAACCCGTGCGTTTTTGCAAGTTCTTGTATCGATCAAAAGTGATCAATCCCTTCGGACGAGGTCCTCATTCTGACAAACGTCTCTTCTCATTCCAATGGGCCAAATTTTTCAAATTATTTTTCACTCCATAAGCTGATTGGATCTATCAGGTATTGTATAGTGCCTGCTCTGGAGGATTGCATTTTCATGCTAGGCCTACCCTTGGCACAAAAAGGGTTCCCTCATAGGACATGCATCCGAATTTTCTGGATATCTACTAACTCTTGCCTTTTTCTTTTCCTTTTCTTTATTTTCTTTGGAATAATTAAGCGAGGGTTGAATCTAAAGGCAATCTTTCAAAAATTCTCAGGTAATATTTAAACATAGCTTCTCGTCGAAGCCCCATCATAACGCGATCCCGTAGTCAAGCCCAGAGGAGTCGTGTAAACATGAGTTCACAACCGGAACAATCGGATAGGTCTGCTACTACCGCCCAGCCTGAGACTGTGAGTTTGGGGGTTCAGCTAACTGAAATGCTTACTAAGTTCGGTGAGATGGCTACCGATATGGCAACCCAAAGGAAGTTGATTGATGAGCTAATTAGCAGCGGAGTTCAACCTGAGCCTGTACCTGACGGGCAGCCAGAGCCAGAGCCATTTGTCATTCCTCCGACTCAAACCACCGTTACTCCACCTTTCCTTATTCCACCCAAAGGAACTTTCACTTATCCATACCCTTACCCTCCTAATCCTTCATTTTTTCCTACTTACATACAAGGCCCACAACCCCAAGCTACTTCAAACATACCACCAGAGCTACATACTTTTTATCACACTGCTGCTGAGCCATTCCTACCCGACCATATTGTTCAAATCAAGCCAGAAATGGGGGAATCTTCCGCTCCCGTTGATATAAAGCTGCTCAAACGCCTTGACCGTTTTAATGAGTTTATGAGGAAGAGTCAGGGTTTGAACAAACAAGGAGTGCTGGACTATGATGAGCTTTGTCTCTTCCCAAATGTACAATTGCCTGAGGGGTACAAAACTCCGAAGTTTAATAAATATGATGGCACGGGCAATCCCAAGACACACCTCCGATTGTTCGCCAACAAGTTGGGTAGGCCAACAGATGATGAAAATCTGCCTTTGAGGCTATTCCCAGAAAGTCTGGAGGGGGATGCACTCGACTGGTATTCCAAGCTGAAACCCGAAGAGATAAAGACTTGGTTGGACCTGTCCGATGCATTTATAAGACAATACGAGTATAATTGCGAGTTGGCTCCGACGCGAACCACATTGGAAGGAACGAAAAGAAAACCCTCCGAGGATCACAAGACTTATGCCAAGAGATGGAGGAAAATAGCTGCCAAAGTTGAGCCACCAATGACTGAGGACGAAATCATACGAACTTTCATTAAGGCACACGATCCCCCGTACTTTGAGGAAATTTTTCGCATGACTGGATGCTCATTTGCCGCTATTGTCAATAAGCTGGAGGAATATGATGACTTCGTGAAAGCTGGAAAGATTGTTAATGTGTCTGCCCTAAAAACTCAAGTGGAAGTTTTGCAAAGCCAAAGTAGTAATGGGAAGAAGCAACAATTCAAAAGGCAAGAGGGGGAAACTGCTTTTGTTTGGGATCAAAACCTACCCCAAAACCCAGATTTCGACAAAACCCTACCTACTCCAACCCTTACCCCCATTATCCAAACCCTCATCCTGTTTACCATACCAATACCACTCGTCCTCGACCTCACCTTAACTACACCAAATCGCCTTTAGCCCCTTTCCAAATTTCTCAACCAAATCCTCACCAAAACCGTCATCGGCCTCCACTCAATCCAAGAATGCCTCCACCAAGCAGACCCACCTACAACTATCCCCAGCATACTGAAACCTACGATCAAAATCGTTCTCAAACATTCACCAATCTTGGCAGGCCCTTGGACCAATTATATGAACAATTAAAAGCCGCCGGTAAAATCGACGAAATTCCCCCTCCAACTTATCCTCATGGCGTCCGTTCCGACTACAATCCACAGTATACTTGTACCTATCATTCGGGAGCACCTGGCCACCCAACTACTGGTTGTAGAGCACTTAAACAGAAAGTCCAAGAAATGATTGAGGCGGGGGAAATAGTGATTAGAAGAAATGCAGAACAAGGGCCGAGCATAAGTACAAATCCCTTTCCCGAGCACAAAGGCGCCTTTGAAGCATCCACCTCCAAAGACAAAATTTGAAAGTCCTAAAGGAGCTTTGCGCAATTTGGATGATCGAGTGTTTTCCCTCTTGAAGGGACTTTCGTAAATCTGGGGATTGTCATTGGCCAAAAATTCATGAAAGTTTTCACTGGTTTTGTGTAAATAGCTTTGTTAGCTTCAAGTTTTGACTAAAACAACTTTATCAAGCTCTTGTGTTGTCAATAGCATGCATAATTATATCCTTTCATTGTTTTTGTTTGCTTGTTTGATATCATTTTGTTTATATTGGTTGAGTATCATTTTCAATTTCATTCTAAATTCTTTCGGTGGCCAAAAATAAAATGATTTGACCCTTTGAATATCACTGTTCTGGAATCCGATGAAGCCTTCATTGAAAAATCCCTTCATTGAGAAAGCCTTCATTTTCCTTCTTTGAGAAAGCTTTCAAATCCCGTCATTGAGAAATCCATTCATCGAGAAAAGCCTTCATTAAAAATTCCTTCATAAGGAAAATCCTTTTCTTGCCAGGTAGAAAGTTGATTGGTTAAAGCAGTATCATTAACGATTGATTCTGATTGATGAAAAGCAGTTTAATGCCATGTGCTGTGACCGAAGCTGTCGAAGACACTTGGCCCAAAAAGGTCCACCGGCGGCCCTTTAAAAAAGGGACAAAGCTCTAAAGCGAAGTTGCCATTGCAAGATGAGGTCAAAGGTGAATTTGGTTCCAAACTGGCAAGGTCATTTGTCGTTCAAAAGGGGCTCCCGAGCGAAGCACTTGTCCTAACAAAGGCGGATAGACAGACGTTCCTTCAGCCTATCAACTCGGACGTGTGTAAGAAGTTCTTTATTTGATTATGCAAATGCCCTCTAGGAAATGATGCAAGAGACGAGGCAAAAGTCAGGCCATCTTCCTTTCCAATCAAAATATTTCATCCCTAGTCATCCCCTTTGAGCTATCCGAACAATAATTTTCGTTTGGCAACCCCTGAGAATTGCCAACCCCACACTGGGGCAAATTCATTTTGAAAATGATCAGAAAGAAAAGAAGAACCCTACACTGGGGCAAATTTATCTCTGAAAGAGATCTGGAGGAAGAGAAAGAACCCTACACTGGGGCAGATTTATTTTGAAAGAGAGATGAAAAGGAAGAAAAAAGAACCCCACACTGGGGCAAATCTAGGTTTTGAAGAAAAATGCAAAAGTAAGAAGAATGCAATGAAGAAAATGCAAAGAAAGAAAATCCAATCAAACTGGGGCAAAATTTTCCTCAGTTTCGTTCAAAATTGGAAATAATTTCAAAATGATGCAATCTCAGGCTATTTCACACCCCTCTCATCAAAATTTGCTTTCAAGCCTCAACTTTTCTTGAAAAACACCCCACCTGACTTCATTTCAAAAGCCCAAAGTCCTGGCTTTCGTCATTTGCCGTATTTTCTATTAGGAAATTTGCTAATCAACTGGCAAGTGATGTCCATAATGCCTTCGCCTAATCTTACAAGGGAAGCGCATTTTACTGATGTCAGCAATCTTCAGTTCATACTCCTGAGTCGATTATGGTTGAGTTTTTTCCATTGTTCCTTAGGTGAAAACCCGAAAGGGCACCTCAAAAGAAAAGGAGAAAAAGAAAACAAAAAAAAAGAAAACAAAAACAAAAACAAAACAAAAGAAAAGGAGTGGGGGCAACTTTGGTGAAAACCCGAAAGTGCGCCAAGGTAGGATTTCTGCAATGAGCAAGCACAAGGAGGAACAACTGGTGGTTTAGTCCATTTGGATTTCTCCTCATTTTTGTCATACCTCTGCCAATATTGAATTCCAGAACAAGGATATTCAGAGATTCGAATACGCGTCCTTGGGCCAAAACTGTGTCATTTTGTAAAACATTCTTTGGCAAATACATTCTTAGGAAACTCATTTTTACCAAATTTCTTGCATTCATGGCATTTTTGTAGAATTTAAGCACAAATAGTTGTGAGTGCATTCTTGTGCATATTCATGCGAATTTTTCTTGCATACCTCATTCTTTATCATTGAATTGTGGTAAATGACAACCCCCGTGGTTTATTCGAAGCATACTTGGGTTCAGTCATCTCTTAAAAAGGGCTAAGGCGCAACCAAGCCAATTACGAAGGCTTCGTAATATGGCAAAATGCTTACCCGATCAGTCTGGAAAAGCAGAGACATTTGAAGTGATAAATCCAACCAAGTCAGATGCCGCGGCCAACTTTGACGAAGGCATCAAAAGGCTTATGTTTACACGATTCTCCAAAGGCAAACGGATCAAATGATGGTGGCAATTCTTTTGTTTTTTCTCTTTTGCAGAAAATTCCATGCATGGACGAAAACAATCACACCTCGCACTGGAATCGGTGTTGGAAGGAGTCCTCTGGTGAACAAAGGCAAATCGAAAATATTGCAAGCAAATTTGATCAAAAGGTGCAACAGCATGGCGATACAGAATCAACTATGGACTCAAGTTGCAAAAATCCGTCATACTGGGGCAAATTAATTTTTTGGAAAGATTCTCAAGAGTCGAAAAGAAAAGCGGAAAGAAAAGAAAAATCACCAAACAAAAATCAAAAATCAAATCAAGTTCATCACGGCAGGCTCGGGTTTGATCCCACTGTCCGTTTGTCAAGAGCATTTCATTTTCATAGCCACTAGCCGTGGGTCAGTCCCACTAGTGAGCATTTTCATTTACTTAGCCACTAGCCGTGGGTTAGTCCCACTAGTGTGCATTGCATTTTTCATCGCCACTAGCCGTGGGTTAGTCCCGCTAGTGTGCATTTCATTTTCATAGCCGCTAGCCGTGGGTTAGTCCCACTAGTGTGCATTGCATTTTTCATCGCCACTAGCCGTGGGTTAGTCCCACTAGTGTGCATTGCATTTTCATAGCCGCTAGCCGTGGGTTAGTCCCACTAGTGTGCATTGCATTTTTCATTGCCGCTAGCCGTGGGTCAGTCCCACTAGTGTGCATTTCATTTTACATTGCCGCTAGCCGTGGGTCAGTCCCACTAGTGTGCATTTCATTTTACATTGCCGCTAGCCGTGGGTTAGTCCCACTAGTGTGCATTTCATTTTACTGCCACTAGCCGTGGGTCAGTCCCACTAGTGTGCATTGCATTTTCATCACCACTAGCCGTGGGTCAGTCCCACTAGTGAACATTTGCATTTACCCTGCCGCTAGCCGTGGGTTAGTCCCACTAGCGCGATTCCATGATTTTCATTTTATTCGGGCCAGTCCCATGATTGGTATTTTATTCGGGTCAGTCCCATGATTAAAAGCTTGTTCGGGTCAGTCCCGTTTAATTTCTGTTCGGGTCAGTCCCGTTTAAATTCTTGTTCGGGTCAGTCCCGTTTAATTTCTGTTCGGGTCAGTCCCGTTTAATTTCTGTTCGGGTCAGTCCCGTTTAAATTCCTGTTCGGGTCAGTCCCGTTTAAATTCCTGTTCGGGTCAATCCCGTTTAATTTCTGTTCGGGTCAGTCCCGTTTAATTTCTGTTCGGGTCAGTCCCGTTTAAATTTTTGTCTCGGGTCAGTCCCGATTTTAAAATTTCCTGTCAGGGGTCAGCCCCCATCGTTGGAGTAATTCGCAACCGAATAACATAGGTAAGTATTTGGTGTCTACTTCTTTGTCTCAAGTTTTTTCAAAACTCAGACAAAGAGGGGCAAACTGTAGACACCAAATTTTTGGTATTTTATTATTTATTTATTTATTTACTATTCATTTTTATTTGTTCTATTTTTAATTGTCACATTTAGTTTTATTTACTTTTAGTTTTAGTTATTTTAGCCATTTTAGCTAGAATTTCTCAAAAGGGAAAAAGTGTTCCAAAAAAAAAATATGTTTTATGTCTTTTAAAATCAATCTTTTAGCATCTTACTTATTTTTGTTAAGTTATTTTGGAAAAAATGGAAAAGAAGAAGAAAATGGGAAGTTGCATGTTGTTTTTATTTTATCCAGTGTTAATTAAGTTGTTCTGTAAGTTGTTTTGTTATTATTATTGTTATTTTTATTATTACCAATTTCGTTTAATTAAGTAATTAGTTGTTAAGTTTAAAAAAAAAAAAAAAAATGGAAACCGCGGTATGCAAGCTACGTTTTGGTCGCAGCTTGCAAGGAAGCTTTGGGGCAGCCCTTGGACTGCAAATATGAGAGAAAGGACTGGGCTTTAGGGCTAGGGATCCCATATAAATAGAACAAAAACAGTAGCCGCAGGAGGGGGTTTGAGAGGGAAGTGAACGGCGGAAGAAAAACTGAGCAGAGGAAAAAACAAAGAAGAGGGTAGAGAGGTTCTGGGGTTAGACGGATAGAGAGCTGGGGGAAGGAGATAGAAAAGAAAATAGCGGAGGACAAGAGAGGACTGGGGCAACGAAGGAGAGAAGGCAGCGGCTGTCTAGCAGAAGGAAAAACAGAAAAACAACAACGGCAAGAAAGGAACTTGGAGAGAAAAATCTGAGAGAAGAGAGAGGACGGCTGTAAAATCTGTAAAAGAAAAACTGCAACAAAAAGGAGTTTGTTGTTGGTAATCGACGGAGGAGAGAAAGGAAGGTTAGTCGCAGCCGAGAGCAAGAAGAGGAGAGAGCCACTTTGCGAGATAGGAAGCCGAGGGTAGCGGAGCCAGGAAGAAGTGAACTTTGACGGTGGGCTGAACAAAGACTTCATCCTCTGAACATATCAAGCTTCGATCTGCCTTTTCAAAAGGTTAAAGGTAATGTTTTTCCATTTTTGATCGTTCATAAATTGCTGGGTTGATGTCAAAAATTACTGAAACTTTCCCCATCATACCTGTTTTGTCTCCCCCTGAGAGTCCTGTTCATAACTCTGGTTGGAATGGAGAAGTTCGTGCGTTTTGGTTTGGTTTCAGAATATTGCTAGAGCTGCATGGTTTTTCTTCGTTTTTTTTTTGTGCGTTAACACTTAAGGTCTTTAGATTGAGGAGTATGAAGGATGTTCGATAATCCTGTTGCTTGAGTTCAATTTGCATTGCACTTAAATTAGCGCGTACAATTCTGCTGCAATGAGTTGGAAGTTCCGGTTGTGTTGCAGCAGTTTTGAAACGAAAAAGACAACCTTTTTGGTCTGCTGAAATTTTTCTGGAGTAGATTAAATTGTCTCTTGGGTGTTTGTTTGTTGTTTGATAGCATCCCACGTATGTGTTAGCTACCATTTTAAATAGCAAAGTGCAGAATACTTTTGGATTGCAACAAGTAGCTAAAAGGCTGTGGCAGCCGTGACTTTCCCCATGCTTGTTTAAGTTTTGCTCTGTTGGGTTTTCGATATTATGACAGCAGACCGTAACCTGTCATTTGCTGCTTTGCCTGTGGCTGCATTTTGTCATATTACCTAAGGTTTTGTGTTCTTAGACAGTGACCTTAGGTGTAGTTTCATCCTTAGATACGGAGGTTTTGTGGCTGCAATAGAGGCCGGTAGCTTGCTGGGTTTGTAATTGCTGAAAGAAAAATCTTGCTGTAGTATCCTTTCTTTCTTGTGTTGTTGATTAGACCAGATTTACCATCTTAATCTTGCAAACAAAATTTCTGGTTTGATGAACTTGCTTGTATGATGAAGTGAATGTAGTTGCTGCTGGAAATTGCAGAAGTTTTGGAAACAAAAGGGAGCAGCCTTTGTTTTTTTAGTTGCAGAATCTTAAGTTTCTACGTATGCATGCATGAAAACCAAAAGAAGCATTTGCATTTTACCTCTCAAATCTTCCATAATGCTGATTTGGCCCAAGTATATTGCAAAACCCATCAAAGTGATCCCTCAATCTTTCTTTTCTTTTCAATTTAATCTTAATTTTATGAATCACTAGTTGTGTAATTGCTTAATTGTTCTCAATGGGTCAAATTCATGTAATTAATGGTAAATTTGAGATGCCTTGACCCCTCATATTCCCTCTCCCTTCCAACTGGGTCCTAAGGTGGGTGCAAGTTGAGTCGTTACTTGGCTTTATTATTTTGGGACCTTTGTAGGTCTTGAATGATTCATTTGGCCTTGATTGTGTTTGATTAGTGGTTGCTTTTGGATCCTAAAATGCAAGTGAAACCACTCATTGACCTTTCCTTACTCTTGGGCCTTTAGAATTCCTTAAATGATTCAATTGGGCTCGAATGGTTGGTTAAGGGTTATGTTTGAGTCCCTAGTGGTTGCTATATTTGAGAGTTTGATGGATCATTCCACTCTTCTTGATAATTATGCACTACGTGATTTCATTTGAGTTGCAATTGTGGGAATTTTGGTGATTTTGTTTATATTATCAATAAATTGGTACCTTGACCTTTTTATTGTTTTGAAGCCATTCTTCCTTCATTTGATCTCCAATTGCAAGGGAGGTAACCTCTATCTCCTTGATTTTCATTTCTCTTATGTGCTCCTACGTGTTATGTGGATATGCATGTCTACTTCGCTTTCCTTGCCTTGTCTAAATTTCTTTCCATTATTTCATTTACTTTTTGCTTTTATTTAAGTTATTCATTATGGGGTATGTGTACACCTCTTGGCTTGTAATAGATAGGGCTCGGATAGCATCTGGTCCATTTCCCCCTCCCCTTGGTTGCTTGCTTCTGCTGCTGCATGTTCATTTACTTTTGCTTTTTATTTAAGTTATTCATTATGGGGTATGTGTACACCTCTTGGCTTGTAATAGATAGGGCTCGGAGAGCATCTGGTCCATTTGCCCTTCCCCTTGGTTGCTTACTTTTGTTGCTACATGTTTAATTGCTTTATTAGGCTCTTGCATCTAGTCGAGCATGCTAAATGTTACGTGCTACGTGTTTATGAGTATTTGGTATGTCTACTTGCTTTCCATAGTGTGGATGAATGGAATGGATGAATGTACGTCACCACACTAGTCCAACGCTAGCTGTGGCTTCTTTTATCGTTTCCACTAGTCTAATGCTAGTAGGAATTCATAGAAAGGGCTAGTCCAACGCTAGACCCAATAGGATTTTTCCTTTGTTTTTTCATTAATGCATTATTTGCCTGTTCACTACATATCATGCATTTTTCTTTAGTTTTATCATCTGGCATGCTCCTCGATTCCCCTTTCCCCTCACTTTAGGTCTTGCATCTCATGCTAGTTAGGGTACATTTGCCTGAAGAGTCCCCTTAAATATGGGATATAGACGAGTGTGGCTTTTTCTAAACTTTAGCACGCTTATATTCCCTCTATCAAAGGAAAAATCAAGTCACAAAGTTAGGAGTCCCCGTACCCGTTTTGCTTGCATTCCTATAGGATTCATGCATTTCATTCATTCACTATCACTTACTTTATATTCCATTCCTCTTTCTACATTCTCACTTCACACTACTTTCATTTTACACGTTTTTATTCAACTACTTACACCCTATACCATATCACTCGCACATATGCACTTTATGGCATTTTTCACCTTATTATTCTTTACTTACCTTACTTTGTAAAGACATTTGCACACCTCCACTTATATCTTATTACTTTTATCATTTTTCTCACTTCACACAAACTCACACTTTCACATGGCATGCATTCCACTCATTTTTACGTCATTTAGGATTACGTGTGACCTCTCCAAAGGATCATTATTGGGCTTCACAATTAATGTGATTGGCACCACTCAACCTTTGAAGAGAAATTTCCCCCATGTCCCCCTAGGTCTAGGTTTTTGCATTCATATAGACATATCCAACACGCGATACATACCTTGGGTAGAAAAATTAGGGAAAATTGGTTTAAGTCACGCAACTAGCCTTGGCTAGGTCGAAGGGGTGCCTTGGATTTTTATCCTTGCCTTCCCCTTCGTCAAATGTGACCCCCGATCCCTCTTTTGGTTACGTAGACCCGAAAGTTCTCTAAAAGGGTTTATTTACTTTTTTATTCAAAAACAAAAATCATTTTTGGGTGACTTGGTACACCCTAACCCTATACCAAGTGGCGACTCCATTTTTTATACAAAAAACCCTTTTTGAACTTTATATGGCCAAACCGTCGCATTATCAAGTCCCATGGCCTTTATTTTCATTTTGCACACGTTCACACACACACGACACACTCACATCTCACACCACACTACACACACCACTCACCACATTCAAAAGTGGGGCGCGACACGGTTCACAATTTATCTAGGTCAAAAGTACAGATTACAGAACCAGAATGTCCTTGTCCGTATGGTTGTCAATACTGAATTCAAATGACGATAACTCAGGCTACACAACTCCGTTTGAGGTACTTTCAGTTGCGCTGGAAAACTAAAACATAGGGCTAAAATTTTCATGTTTTGGCCAAAGGCTAATTCGATACGGATCAAGGTGAAAAAATGCAGCCAGAATGAGAAAATGTCAAAACTGTCCATAAAATTATACCTACGGCAGTAAGGGTAATTTTGTAATTTCACATGATACAGTGCTCGGATTGAGCTGAAATTTTACAGGCAGTTATAAAACATCATTTCCTATAACTTTTATGTTTTAACTAAGGCTGATTCGGCCTCCATCATGGCCGAATGAAACTAGACAGAACAGGGTAATACTAAACCGAAAACTAGAATTCATGCATTCAAGTGCTAATCTTCACAATTCTAGCTTGAAACACTACTTCACCTCCTTATCTAAACTTATTCACATCATATTCTATCTAAACAAGAAGAAATATAGCTGAACAATGCAAAACCCTAACTTACAAATTCTCCATAATCATCAAAACTACTTGCATAGCTATCAATTAACCAAGAATATGAGTTGTATAGCAACTTAAGCAAGATTAAGGGAACTAAAGATGATGGACAGCCAATATACCTCACTATGATGCTTGTAAGAGATATCCACCACCTCTCCTTGTAAAGTTTTAGCACACCAAGTTTCCCCAAGTGCTCAAAGAAGGGACTAATCGATTTAGTTTCTTGATTTGTCACTCAATAAGCTAAGCTACAAGATGATAATGGAGTTTTCTTCCCTTGATTTTTCTCTCTCAAAGTCTCAGCCCCCAAGCTGAAAAATGGAGAAGAATGAAGGCTAAGAAAGGTTATAAGGCTTAGTCCTAGTTTGGGTCAAAGATACATGGATTGCTTCCACTTGTCACCACCAATTTCTCTCTCAATTTTTTGTCTTTTCTCTTGGCTTTTGAAGTCAAAATTTTCGGCTACCTTGATCAGATTTGGAGCTGATATTTAGGCTCTAATAACAATGAGATTAACTTGATAAAATGGTGGTCAAATGGTATGTTCAATCGGTAGTGAACGGTACACTTCGGTTCAAGCCGATTTTCCTTAAATCGTGTATACTAGGGTTTTAACTTATGATTCACTAACTTATTATTATCACTTCTAATCACACACTATTTTCTCATCTAAAACTCACTCTTAATCATCAAATTTAGTACACACTCCGCACCGATTACTCATACTACAAAAAGACGTAAAAATCCTAATTTACGCTAACAAGAAAACAAACGAAAAAACCCTTGATTCTATGTTTGTTTACACTTATTGTGGAGTGAATGAGTAGTGAGGCGTTTAAAAATTAAGAAATGCCAAATAAAAGGGAATTTTAAGAAAAACAAATAAGAAAATTTTCCAGTCGTCACACTCTAGCTCACGAAAGGGCCACGAATATACCATTTAATTACATAGAGGGCCCAAAGCATTCACTTAATAGTTGGAGGGTTAAAAATTCAACTTTTAAATAGTTCGAGAGCCATCGGGACATTTTGCCCTTTTATATATCAAAAAGTTAATGTGCAAATTTTGGATAAAAATATGTGCCCACCCTTATGTATGAAATTGCATGCCATTTTACTGTAGTTGATATGTCGATATGAGTAACATAATTTTCCAAACGGAAAGGATGAAAAAATATTAACAGTATTTAATCTGTTGAATATATTATATTTTCATAGATCAAAAGTTAACGTGCAAAATTTGGATAGTAGTAAAGCAGGTTAACAATTTATTTATGTGGTATATTGTAAGGCCAGTAAAATGTGGAAGTTAAAATTTAGATACCAGCAAAGTGCAACCTATAACAAAATAAAGCTACATAACTAATGCCTGCAGTAGCAAGGTAGTCAGCAATCCATTACATTTTGAGACGCTAAGAAAATGGAAATTTCACATCATGTTTTATTAGCTAGATTCTAACAAGGTAAGTGGAAAATGGAATACATAAACTGTTTTTTTTTTTTTTTGCGAGGGGTGTTGAGAATAAAAGATGTTGTATTATGTATATAGTATACAACGACACTATTCATGTGAAGCAGGAATAATAACGTAAAAGATACAAGGATCTCAGTGCTCAACATAAACAAAAAAACTTTGTTGGATAAGTATCCCACATAAGAACATTAACTTATTTATTCTACACATTGTCACAAAAAAACTATACAACAGTTCAATCAGCTAACCAACTTTTGCCCCTTGCAATTGTCTTAATCAATAATGGGGTTTTTTTTTGCAAATTAAACCTAACATGGTTTCTACCATGTTGCAATGTCAATTGATTATGTATAGTTAGTCTCTATTTATGATCACAACAACCAGTTTTTGATATGAGTGTTTCTGGATATGCATTTTGGGACAGACTTTGGGATGTCCCATTTTATGAAAAACCCACTTACTAACTTCAACCACAAAGCATTCATTACTAGATTTCTCAAACTTGTTTACAATAGCAGTTGTTTTCGAGTCCGAAACAAGTAAAGATATGTGTATTACGAAAAACAATCTACAAGCTAATTGAACAAAAGAAAAATTGAAGAAGATAATTAAGAGATTCACCTATTTCTTTGAATGTCCAAGTCTCTACACACCTATTCTTAACAATCTAAAGTATGTAAAGAATTAGATTTTTACCAGTCTAAGCATGCAAGTATAAGACGCTTTCGAAAGAAACAAGCAGGATTTTTTTTTTGTTTTTTACAATCTCTTTTTAGGCTTCACAGGGTGAGAGGAGATTTACATACATAGGATTCCCAAAGGACAAGCACCGCCAAACATTAAATAGCAGAACCAGATAAAGTCTAAAGATAGTTTTAAAACAAAGCATCAAAATCCACTTTGATTATACATCTTGAAAATTACTAAACAAGATGAAAAGAACAAACTTACAGAATTGAAACTAATGAAATAGCATATCCAGAAAAGAGATGGAGGGTTTGACAACTTTGAGTTCGGATTAGCAGAATTTGCTATAGAAGAGGCTGAAAGCACCTTCAGAACCTACAAATTAAAAAAAAATGAATTTGCATATAGATCTTGAAGCAAAATCAAGTTAAGTGAAGCAAAAGAGAATTACAGCCTAAATTACTAAATTATTTTCTATGTTTAAGGAGCGAACAATCTCTTGAATAGTATAGGTGCCTGTAGCACATATTAAAGAGAACATGCAATTACTTGAACATGCTATCTCTGATGGCTATAATTAGTTGATCTTCAAAAATTGAGAGCCCTTGATGGCTGCTATTAGCAAAGCATACATTGTAGTAAAGTTTTAATCGTACAAAAAGCTATAATTAGTTGATCTTCAAAAATTGAGAGACCCTAAAGTCAATTGAAACAAAAAGATTTCTAATTCTCGACAAGTAGAAGGTTGATGATTAGCCATCATCAACCATGTTGAAAATGCGTTGTAAAACAAAGAAGGATCTCACTTAAGTAAAGGAACACCAAAATTAAATGGAACAAGCATAAGAACCTAATCATCATGTATATGAACTACTGATTCTGTTCTTAAAGCATATCACATAAATTTTAACTACTATATCGTTAGGAGCATGACATTCCAGATGTCCAAATAGTGGAAAATACTTGAGAATACAAGATTTATTATTCAATCCTTTATCAGCTATGTAATAGTTATACCCAAAGCTGATTCGCCTATATAATGGAATAAAGAATCATAAAGGTTAAGCCAATAACTTAAAATTCAATCACCACAAAAAATTTCACAAGAAACTAATACCTTAAGGACCACTACGGGCTAAAGATGGCAACAACAATGACAGCTTTTTTTCCTTCATGGTTAGTATATCAATCTAATAAAATTCCCCACAAATTAGAGACCAAAACAAATTAAACATTGAATTTGCTAGATCCATAAACCTAATTACCACTTCCATACATAATATAGCAAGGTCGATGAAAATAACATCATTCAAACAAACAAAAATTTACACTAAAATTAACTATCCAAAATATCAACATTTCAATTTCTACCTAATGAAAACAACCACTGATGAGATGTTTCTGCACATGTGAGAAGTGCCATGTTGTTAACATAGTTCCACAAAATATGTATGCTGTGGTTCCCAACCAAAAAATGCCCACTTACATTTGACCTAATATGACCCAATGGCATAAATAGCAGCCAAACTTTTACAAGGACAGATATGGCAACTCATAGTTAAATCTTAAAGATAAAGACAAATTTAGTACCACTATCTTAACATTTTCCAGGCCATTGTCAGATCGATGAAAATAACATCATTCAAACAAACAAAAATTTACACTAAAATTAACTATCCAAAATATCAACATTTCGATTTCTACCTAATGAAAACAACCACTGATGAGATGTTTCTGCACATGTGAGAAGTGCCATGTTGTTAACATAGTTCCACAAAATGTGTATACTGTGCTTCCCAACCAAAAAATGCCCACTTACATTTGACCTAATGTGATCCAATGGCATAAATAGTAGCCAAACTTTTACAAGGACAGATATGGCAACTCACAGTTAAATCTTAAAGATAAAGACAAATTTAGTACCACTATCTTAACATTTTCCAGGCCATTGCCAGATTTTATAAGGCCGACGGCCATGAGAAGTAAAAACCCCAAACAAGAGACTAAATAAGAAAAAGTTTTGCAAATTCACCAAATTTCACATACAATATATAACTAAAGCTTTCTAAATCTGCAATTGAGTTTCTTAATTTGAGAAGTCACCATGAAAGAAAAGAAAAGCTTGAGTTTAGTCAAATTTACCAGTCCAATATCATCATTCCTGATGATGGAGAGGTTTATCATGCGCTTGCAGATACGAGAGTAGTCATAGCAGAATGGAATGGAGTACCTCACATAAAGGCCAATCGGGACTTATGTACTGCACTTGGAATTGATTTCTTCTATTTTCCAACCAGATAGCATTTGCATATTAGTGTATTTCGGGTAATATCTTGATCTATTTTTGTGGGTATTCCTTTTGATACTAATTAGAAAAAAGCAGCATAAAAACCTTGTGAGGTGAATCGTGCACCACTCCCAAAAAAAACAGCATAAAAGCCATCCCTTGGTTGTATATCTTAATTCCTCATCTTGTAAACAGGAAAAATGGATCAGTAGGAACCAAAAAAAGGGTTCCAAAGAAGAAAAAAATATAGTAGTACTATATACAGTTTATAGACAGCACAAAACCAGTGACTTTGATTAATGAATTTCTAGAAGAGTACGAAAGAGTGAAGGAGAAAGATAAAAAGAGAAAGTTGAATTATACAGTACCCATACCGCATGGCCAAATCTAGTTAATATTTTCTTTACTTGACTGCATCAAACTGAAAAAAAAAATGGCTTAAGGGAAAAAATTTTCAGAACATAACATGAACTTTATAATACCAGGTCTCTAAGAAAAAAAAAACAACAGACCTGGAAAAGTAAAAATCATGGTCAAGGATAAAATTGACTCCAAAATTCCGACTACTATCAGCCAAGAATAGAAAAAAAATTAGAAAATCAATCAAAAGTCACCATAGTCAAGGAATTCATAATAAATAGGTGAAATGACAAAATCAGTTTTGCAGAATATCAAAACATGAACTTTAACCTTTATGATTCCTATAAAGTATATATTTTAACTCAACCAAAAGCAAAAATTTTTCTTGATAGAAAATAGAATGCTTGGAGAGAGATTTACAATTCTCCACTCCAAGATTTAGTTCATGGGTATATGAAGAAGGTTTGGTAAATACTGACTTTCAAATTTTTTGCCAGATACTGACTTTCAAAAAATTTTTAAAGGAGGATTTTCTAAGACAAGAGTAACATGCAAATTAACATACCAATTTATCTTAAAACTTCTATGCTTGCTACTTCAAGAGTAGAAAATAAGATGAATGCACTTTTGATAGACAACTTTGATAGTTTGGTCTATGTATATAGTAGCTTCATTTTTTATATAAAGTTTCGTCCAAGTAATTTTAGAATAAACAAAGCAACCTCTCTTTATAAGGCAGCAAAAGTCACAGACCTTTACTGTAAATTATACCTTATTCATGGTATTGGTTATGGATCTTCAAATGACACCACCATCTCGACCAAGAATTCCAGAAGTCCATCATGCAAAATGGTTACATTTGAAAGCATTTTATTGCCATGTAACCTGAAATTTGGCAACCAACATTTCATAATCATAAACTAAACATAGGGAGAGCCAGTTACTAATTAAAAGAGGGGATAATTAAATTAGAATATGGTAAACCTAATCCATTCCTTTGATCCCTAGTCTAACAGATATAGTAGGAAACAAATGCTAATAACCATCAACTATCATTGCATGAAAACCAAATAGTGATGGGCCAATAAGACCCTAGCAGAATAAAAATCTTAAAAATCTCCTAGCAGAATAGTGATGGGCCAATAAGCCCCTAGCAGAATAAAATCTTAAAAAGCAGGATTTGATTATTAACAATTAGTTTAATCAACAGAGAAATATAGTCTATTTCGACAATTTCTTAACTATCTGCATAAGAATCTATATGTCAAAGAAATCACACATACCACTCTTCTTCTTAAAGACTTACTACACATTGTAAATTCTAAAAGTGTATGTTAAAGCAATCAAAACTAAATTTAACCCCACTATAATGCAAACATGAATAGTGTTTAGAGCTGGACCTTGATGTATAAGGTGATCAAGTGACCAAGCAACACAATTTAACCCAATTCACAACCTCTCTCCCTTGATAGGCTCTTTCTCACAAAACCCCCATTTCACATTATATATGCTACTTCTATAAACAAGTTTTTTGGTACAATTGCTCACTCACATGTTACTTCACGGCTCTACAAATATACATAGATAAAATAGAAAATAGACCTGTATACACTAAAATCTAGGGTCAGGGTTCTGAAATCGTTTCCTATGGCAGATGATGGAGCAACGTTGCATTACAGCAGAAAAAAAAGAAGGCCGAACACAAACTCAGAAGCATACTTGAGAAGAAAAGAAAAACACCAGATCTCTGGGTTTACAAATACTTCCAACTTTTGGTGCTTTTGGATGGGTTAAGATGGAGATTTTATTGTAGCTTTCTTCTTTTTTTTTTTAAAATCAAAGAAGGAGATGGAAGAATAGTGTTTCAGACCCCTGGGTTATTAATCGAAAGACTAACAAATCCTAGCAGGAAAAATGTCTTTCTTTTTTGAATAAAGGAAAGTGTAAAGATTTAGGGAAATATTGCAGCATACTGATCAAGATGATTTCTGTGTCTCATGCGTTTCGTAGCTTCAAATCCAGACCAATTCTAATAAGGGAAAAAAATCGGTTAGAATCATATAACTCAAAAAAGAAAAGAGAAGAAAGGGAAAAGGGAGGGGAAATGGAAAGGAGAGATAGAGAAAAAAGAAGTACCAAATTAAAAATAACAATTGGAAGAAAGGAACAAAGAAAAGAAAAGAAAAGAAAAAAGGAGATTTGGAGAAGAATCAAGTGGCGGAGAGGGATGAAAACAAAACTCTTGGGAAAACAAAAAAGAAAGGGATTTTTTCAAAAACCTCACTTGAAGTTTCTAACAATTACACATAAATACCCTCTAATATCAAAAATTACACTACACTCCCCTTGATTGACATATTTGATAACAAATTAAGTCCATGTCACAAAAAATAATCTTAAAAGTGATGAATCATCTTGTCAAAGAATTATATTTCAAGTTTGCCCTCATTGACCCTCCAAGAAATGAGTTAAAATTTTGGATAAGAAAAATGACAATAAAAAAAGGAAGACAAATTGGCACCAAGTTGATCCCCTTAGAACATGTAAATAACATTAGTTAAATTAGCATTCTGGATAGTAAAGTCCTGCAAGCACCATTGTAGGGTTGCAAACGAGGAGAGTCGAGTCGAGTTTTGGCCTAATCGAGCCGAACCTCGACATAACTTCATTAACTCGAACTCGAGCTCGAGCTCGATTCAAACTCGAGCTCGAGCTTGACTTGATTCGAGCCGAGCTCGAGCTCGAAAAAAATAAAAAATAATTATTTTATTTTTTAAAAAATAAATAAAATAATATTTTTTTCTTAATAAATAATAAAATATTAAGGATATATATGTAATTTTACTATTAAAATAAAAAAATAAAAAATATATATATACTTAAAATAAAAAAATAAAAAAATATATATATACTTAAAATAAAAAAAATAAAAAATATATATATACTCGAGCTCGCGAGCCGGCTCGTGAGCTAACGAACTTAATATTTTGAGCTCGATTTCGACTCGAGCCAGCTCGAACTTAACTCGAACTCGAGTCGAGCTTGACTCGAGCGGCTCGATTCGTTTGCAGCCCTACACCATTGGAAGTGCAACGGTATTTTTTGGACAAACATATAGCATAAATACTGATGAATGAGCCAAAAACAGAGGCCAAGTTCAACTGAATACAAAGGCAACTAGAGGCATATTTAAACAAGTATCATTCACAAGCAGAACCTTTGAAGAAACTTGTTTTCATCAAATTATCATCAGAGCTCACTTCATGTAGGCACATCATTGAGGATCAAAAACAGAAATTGGGTATGTATGCAAAGCAACAATTAGAATTTTCGAAAGCAAAAGAAATCCTGATAGGTTATATTTTGTTGTTCTAAGTGTGGCTATTTTGAGTGGTTTGATGGCAATGAAGCTAAAGAAGTGAGCAGTTGAAGATAAGAAGATCCAACACAAGTTCAAAGATCAAAAGGCATTGGCATAGATCTTTAACATCTCAATAGCTTTCGATCAAGCTCATATGGTGCAAATATGTCACTATTTTCACTAATCCTTCACAAGATGAAGGATTTTATTAACTTCCCTACCAGATCTCTCCGTTCTCTAGAGCTATTTCTTCTACTCTTTACAAGTAGTACAATTGCTAAAATGGCACTAGAAGCATTATATATCCCAAGGTTAATGTTGCTAGATTACATATAAAAATATTATACTTGGAAAGCTTATCTTTTTTACTTTTCCCCATATTTGTAGTATTTTAGGGATTGATTTCTGAGGGTATTTTGGTCACTTTATTCCCTTGAAGATGACATTTGGTCATATCAAAGTTGTGACGCCTCCACCTCTCCCTAGGACGAATTCTAGGGTATCAGCGGGACGCCTGCCCAACTCTCGTTAGGATTCACGCACTCGTTCAAGTTTAATAAAGGATCACAAATCAACCATCGATTTAATTAAGAAATACTTCTAATGTACAAGTCCAAAACTCCAAAGGCTAGCATATACAATTACAATCCACAATTCCCAACATAACAAAATTTACAATTTAAGAGCCTCCAATTTCATACAAAAGATATACAAACTTCCCCCAAAACCCGCTAGTTTAGAATCTCCAACTTCCACCTCCAAAGCCTGTTAAGGAAAACAAACTTAAAGAGATGAGCTAACGTCAGTGAGGCCAAGAAAATCAAGCAAGCAAGCAAGTAGCACCAATCAATCAAATAATATACTTGAAAGCGACGTTCACATGAAATTTCATTTGAGTGCACAAATAGGAATTAAACACACATGGAAGGATACAGGAGCTCTCAGGAGCTATTTCCACGTCTCGACCGATTCCGGCCGTTTGAGGTTGACTCTCCGTCAACTCAAGTAGTAACATGACTGTAGCGTTCCGCTTACTTCCTCCATCCAACATAACACCCACTCGGATCCGGAACCAAACATTCATGCAGCGGCGATACTATTCGAGTATGCCAAGCGAGATCTCAAAAGATCAAACTATATCATTTCCCAAGGTTCACCAAACTTCTCGACCAAGCCCTTGTCGATTCGAATTACAAGGTTAGCCAATGGGTAGGGGCGTCCCCAGAAGCATGATTGGTCGATGAGACAACGCTCCAATTGATTTAGAATCGTTCATAGGGTGAGAGGCACCTCCCACTCGAATAGGGTGTGGTACATGCTGCCGCTTCGTGCTCACGAGTTAAAACATTTCGAGTACAAGTGCAAGTCACAAACATTCATGTAACAAGTATCATTTGATCAAGAGAGAGAGAGAGGATAAGGGCAGTAAAGTACACCCTCGCCTCTGCAAGTTCACGTGTCATATAGCACTTGCACAATTACCATTTCAATCATAGTAACATTGAACATGCACTTGACACTCACCATAAGTCAAGAGCAAAGCAAGAGCAAAGCGAGGGTCAGACAAGCTCCTCGGCGTCCACGTGACCACCTGAGACATGTACAATCACGATTATCTAGGTACTCGATCAAGGCTAATAAGAAAAACATCTTTTTGCTTCCCACTCTCAAGATCACAAGTTCGAGTCAAGTTAAAGGAGCCTTTCTCGCTAAATCGTTGAAATAATACTCAAAGGAAGCTCAAAAGTCATTTTCGAGTCAAGTCTTGGCAAGAACCCTCAGTTCCAAAAGAAAGTACCATATTTACTTTCGACACGAAAATCGAGAAAAGGGAATATGATTTTCATCTCTCAAAATTTCTAGTCTTACGCCTAAGTTTTAGAATATAAGGAGCGTTCACATTTTCTAAACTAATGGAGTCAGAATTCATCAAAACTCTACTCATTTCCATAG
>NW_020861896.1:0-124263 GCF_003713205.1 Coffea eugenioides
TGAATTGCCACGGGGACTGTACTGGGGAACCTTGTGGTAATGAGACCCTTGGTTCCGGTAAACTCGAGTATTACCAAAAGCTACTGAATTGGAGTGCGGGCCCGGTTGGGGTATGTTTGGTGGAAGGAATGGAGTGAAGTGAGGTCTACGGTCGGGTATTCTTAAACATTGACGGAGGGTCAATGAGATTGGATCAAGAATGTAAACGTGGAAATGGGCTCTTGAGAGCCGTCCGTATCCTTTCACTGGTTTGATTTACTTCTTATTTGCATACGTGAACTGAACGGTTATGCTTATGTGATCTTAGCTGCTATGGTGATTGTATTCTCACTGGGCATATAGCTCACCCCGTTTCTTTGTTTTCCTTACAGGAATGTGCCCCTTTTGGAATGAATTTTGTTAAATGGTTGCCGAATGAACTAGATGAATGCTTCTTTTGTGTTGTATATAAAATGGGACCCTAAATGTATCATTAGGGCCGTTTTCACTTTTGTTTTGGCAACCCACATATGTAGTGACTTTTGTATCACTTTTAAATGCCATTGTGGCTTGTAAATGGTTAATGTTATGTTGTATATGTATTTCAATGTTTGGGCACCGTTAGTCCTGGCGAGAGTTGGGCAGGCAGTCCGCTGACCCCTTTGGTTCGCCTTAGGGGAAAGTGGGGCTGTCACAGGTGGTATCAGAGCTTAGGCTTCAGATCTCTGTAGTGTATCCTAAGTTTGAAGTTTAGGAGGCCTGACTGTGAGATTAATTTGAATATTATGTGAACGAGGAGCTATTGATCCTAGGGCAGAATTGATTGTTTGAAATTCTTATTTGGACTTGTAGGAAAATTGAGGAATTAGATGACTAGTGAAAGTTGGCGAATTGTGGAAGGAATTGAGGTATTCTAGTATAGGCATGGCTACCACTCACGGATAAAGGTGAAGTATGTGAGTAGTCAAAGTTTTATGTGTAATGATTTTGAACTGAGTAAAAGGTACAGGATTTAAATGCATTTTTCAGCCCCATACTTCCTATAAGAACTTATATTCGAGCATTTTAGCATGGAGGTACTGTTTCTCTCTGCACACAGCGATGATTGCACAATACAGCACTATCATCACTCTACTCACACGTATGTGCTAATTTGCCCGTTTAGTCAAGTGCATTTGACTTGAAGTTCAAGTTGAAAAATTCTGTGACATAACTGATGAGTGGTTGAATTTTTGTATCTGAACGAGCTGGGTTAAGGTTAAAAGTTTATGAACTAGTCCTTGATTGTATCTTTTTTGGCTCTTGACACTATCTATATGATCACACTGATATATCTTGAGTTTTTCGAAAGGATGGTGAGCTATTGTAATTATAATGCCATCATACTGATAATTTGGATTATTTATATACATTCTTCCTCTATGGTTTATTCATCATCAGCTCTTTCAGCACGCGCTACCTTATCTTTAAGTGTACGGACTGAGGGACTTTGAGATATAGAATGATTGTATTCAAGAGTACGAAGTTAGTGAGCCTATTTGACTTGGTTTCCATTTGACATGTAAGTTAGCAAGTTGTATTTGTTTCTTGGATTTGAACTTGGAGCTTGAAACTTTAATTACAAAACCATAAGACTGGTTGATTTTGGAGATGATGGTGTTTTGACTGGTGGCTTGTTTATTAAAGATTTTGAACTTCGAATGGATAATCTTGGTTCCAGCTTGTGTTATGGATTGATTGGATTTTTGGTTTAGCTATAGCCCTAGGAAGGGTGGTGCACGCTGTGAGGCCTTTTGTATCCTGCTTGTATATATTACTATATTTTGTGGCACTTAATTGCCTATATGCAATATATAACGTATTGGCCTTATTTTGTGACTTTTAATCCGTGCTATAATTTTTGATACCTGTAAAGAATCATGTCCTGCTTATAAACATTTGTGGACTTTGTATATGCATTAAGCTCTTTATGCCTAATGATGCTTTTTCTATGTTTTTCCTGTGCTTATAGACTTCTATTAAGTAGAGCAGCAGGAATGAGAAAAGGGGACCGTGGCCGAGGGCTTAGACAATCCTGTACTTGTGAGACAAATTGATGGACAGTTTCATATAATTTAATGGGTCCCCAGTGCTAAATATGAATTGAGAATAAACCAGAAGGTTAGATTTACCAAGGGATAATGGTTTAACCTAGTCGGAAACTTGGTGAGATTTTCTTGTGCGTAACATATGTTATGATTGGTTCTGTGCCAATATTTCAATCTTAGGAAGTTTGAACTCCGAAAGTATTGCATTGGGTTGGTAAGAGAACTTGAACTGCCTGAAACCGATTAGACTGAGCTTACTTGAGACTTGAACCTGTTTAGGCTAGTGTGGCCTTACATATCTAATGTGGACTTGAATTTGTGACTGTTTAAGAATGTGAATTGCTGGACAGAGGTTAGGCCAGTGTGTTCTTACTCGTACTCATGATCCTTGAAGTTGAACTTGAACTTGTACTTGAACTTGAACTTATGCTCTTATTCGTGCTCATGCACCGTGAACCGGAAGTATTTGGCTCTACTTTGACCCTACTCTTGAACTTATTCGTACTGGTGTAATTGTAAACCGGCTACTACTCTTCTGTGGCGGTTGAACTGAACCTCTCTGGTGGGGCATTGCCTGTTGTGTTGTCCAGCACCGCCAGGGACATACTTGAACTGAGGCATTTGGTGAAGTATAGCCGTTGTGCTAGCTTGTTGTGTTGTCCAACACCACCAGGGCCAACTTACTGAACTGAAATTCTTTGGTGAAGCGTAGCCGTTGTGCTAGCTTGTTGTGTTGTCCAGCACCACCAATGATGAATTTTCGATCTAAAGCTTTGCTATATCCTGAATTTCTTTCAAATACCTGGGACTTTACGTCCGACTTCAAGCCTTTTGCCTATTTTATCTGGTTACGCGTTTAACTCCCTATTGGATCATGACTATTTGATAAGTTGGATTGGCATGATATTTAGTACTTGAATATGATAAGTGATTATTTGATAAGCCATGCTTTACTGGATCATGGAAATACGATAAATGAGATTAGAATGATTCTTAGTATTTGACTGACTCTGAGGAAACTTATGGAACCGGGTGAATACAAGTTGGATTAGATTGAATTCTAATGCTTGATTGGTTTCTGAGCGATATCTTGACCGGATGTATATGCGTTGAAATTTCGAGGACGAAATTCTTTTAAGGGGGAGAGAGTGTGAGAACCCGTAAAACCCTAATATTTTTCCTAGGGTTTATTTCCCCTTAATTGCATGTTTTCTGCATTTTCTGGCTTAGAAATAATTTCCTGGTGGATTTTATGAGCAATTATAGTTTTAAGATGATTTTTCTAGCATTGGTGAATTTTTAGAAAATTAAGAGTAAATAGTGGACGTGGGACCCACTAGTGCGAAAAGTTCGGAAAAATTCGGCCGATAAGGTTAAGTTTCGGATACTGTTTAAAATTTATCGGGTGTTAAGTGATGAGTAGAGTGTGTGAAGTGATTGATGTGAGAGAGAAAAGAAAGATAGGAATGCATTTAATGAGAGTGACAAGTGTCACTTCCCTATTGGATATGACTTAAGAAATACTATTCCAAATTTTGACTTTTTTGACCAAAGGTTAAATATCTTCAAAATTCATTAAAATTTCCTCATTTTTCTCTCCACCATAGCCGGCCCTCTCAAGCTCCAAGGAAGACAAAACTCTTCAACATTCAAGCTTCTAACAAGTCCAAATCCACCAAATCAAGTGTTTAACTTAGTTTTTGCTCCATAAAATCTTACCTTTTAGTGATAGTGAGTGCTTTAGTGAAGCTTGTTTGAAGGTTTAAGGTGTCCAACATCCTCCTCTCTCTTGTTTCTTGGTAAGTGATGCTTCAACCTCTCCCCTATACCTAATGATGGTTATATTATGCTTAATGGTGGCATGAGTGAAGGATTATATGATTTATTTCTTGATTTGAAGAGTTTTGGTGAAGTTTTTATTTTATTGGGAATTTTTCTGGTTTTATATGAAATGAATGTTGTGGCCTTGTATGATGAATGGTAATGGTTGATAATGACTCTATGAGGTGTATTGGATAGGCAAATGCAATCAATTTTGGATTTGGTTGGAAATTTGAAAAGTTAGGGTTCTTAAAATCCCAATTCTGTCCGGTTTTAGATCACTGGGTTAGAGGCCGAATTAGACTTTGCTCAAAACATGAAAGTTGTAGGTATTGATGTGTTTGAGGTGCCTGTAAAATTTCAGGGTATTTGGATGAATGTAGAATGAGTTATGACGAAATTACTGTAGCTGTTCTGCTTTGGACAGAATGCGAAAACTGCGATAGTAATTGGCTATTTTGACTGGAATTGGTTTGGATTTTGGAGTTGGTGTCTTCTGATGAAATGTAGCTGGATGACTTAGCTAACTTATTCCTTTGGAATTTCGGCATTTGGACTTGTATGGACTGAGATATACCGATTACAGTTTTCTGTGTTTTACAAACCTGTTTTGGTAATTCTGGTATAGTATTTGGCATTTTAGACCTAGTTAAGCTAGGAACTGGATTGAGTGACCTTCTACATTGTTGTAGCCCTGTTTCATAGCTTCGAAACGGTGGGTCTTACACCCCCATCCGATAACCGTAGAGAATTTTACACCATTACCGCATAATAAGGGCAAAACAGTTTTCTATTTGGGGCCAAGACTAAGGCCATTTTCTAATTTCTGGTTTGCTATTATGCACATTTATGCATATGAAACCCTATTGGGGTTGTGTTTAGCATTGCTATATGACTCGTTATCGAGTCTCATTGCATTTGTTGCGTGATTCTAGGGCGTGACGATAGCTCACGACGTCTTGGTGACCACGGTGTATGAAACACCACTTTCTCACTTGGTGAGTATACTACTCACTAAATGGTTACTATGTGTCTTTGCTAAATGTTTATGTGATGCCTTGAAGGCTTACTTGCATATTGGAATTGATTAAGGTGAGGGTGTACTTGACCGCCCTCACCTCTTTTGATATTGTCACTGAATGGCTACTGTTTTATTGCATTACTGAACTTGATATATTGGTTGGTGAATTCCATTTCATGGAAACTGAATTGATGTCGTTTGGACGATGTCCAACGGCCTTACTGCATTACTGAGCTCAACCCCGTTTGGTAGTCAATTGGATCGAGCCGGCGAGGGCTTGGTCGTGAAGATTGAATTGCCACGGGGACTGTACTGGGGAACCTTGTGGTAATGAGACCCTTGGTTCCGGTAAACTCGAGTATTACCAAAAGCTACTGAATTGGAGTGCGGGCCCGGTTGGGGTATGTTTGGTGGAAGGAATGGAGTGAAGTGAGGTCTACGGTCGGGTATTCTTAAACATTGACGGAGGGTCAATGAGATTGGATCAAGAATGTAAACGTGGAAATGGGCTCTTGAGAGCCGTCCGTATCCTTTCACTGGTTTGATTTACTTCTTATTTGCATACTTGAACTGAACGGTTATGCTTATGTGATCTTAGCTGCTATGGTGATTGTATTCTCACTGGGCATATAGCTCACCCCGTTTCTTTGTTTTCCTTACAGGAATGTGCCCCTTTTGGAATGAATTTTGTTAAATGGTTGCCGAATGAACTAGATGAATGCTTCTTTTGTGTTGTATATAAAATGGGACCCTAAATGTATCATTAGGGCCGTTTTCACTTTTGTTTTGGCAACCCACATATGTAGTGACTTTTGTATCACTTTTAAATGCCATTGTGGCTTGTAAATGGTTAATGTTATGTTGTATATGTATTTCAATGTTTGGGCACCGTTAGTCCTGGCGAGAGCTGGGCAGGCAGTCCGCTGACCCCTTTGGTTCGCCTTAGGGGAAAGTGGGGCTGTCACAGGTGGTATCAGAGCTTAGGCTTCAGATCTCTGTAGTGTATCCTAAGTTTGAAGTTTAGGAGGCCTGACTGTGAGATTAATTTGAATATTATGTGAACGAGGAGCTATTGTATCCTAGTGGGACAAAGAAATTGATTGTTTGAAAATTCCTTATTTGGGACTTGTAGGAAAAAAATTGAGGAATTAGATGACTAGTGAAAGATTGGACGAATTTGTGGAAGGAATTGAGGTGATTCCTAGTACTGGCCATGGTCATGGATAAAAGGTGAGATGTGATAGTCAAGTTTTATGTGTAATGATTTTGAACTGAGATAAAAGGTACCAAAGGAGTAAAATGCATTTTCCGCCCACATACCTTCTAAAGAAATTATGCTTTGGCATTTTAAAGAAAAACTAGGAGGTACTAGTTTTATTTGCAAGCGATGATTGGAAATAAGATATATACGTTTTAAGTATGTGTAATTTGCCGATTTTAGTCAAAATGTGAATTTGACTTGAAGTTCAAAGTTGAAAATTTGTGAATAACTGATGAGTTGTTGAATTTTGTATATGATGGGTGGTTAAGGTTAAAAGTTTATAAACTAAGTTTTCCCCTTGATTGTATCTTTTTGCACTTGAATTTTTCTATGCTTTACATGAAAACAAATATATCTTGAGTTTTCGAAAGGATGGTGAGCTATTGTAATTATAATGAAAATCCTGAACTTGATAAGTTTCGGATTACTTTATATATTTTACTTATGGTTTCAAATTCTTGACTTTCTAGAAGGGTAAGCTTATCTTTAAGTGTACGGACTGAGGGACTTTGAGATATAGAATGATTGTATTCAAGAGTACGAAGTTAGTGAGCCTATTTGACTTGGTTTCCATTTGACATGTAAGTTAGCAAGTTGTATTTGTTTCTTGGATTTGAACTTGGAGCTTGAAACTTTAATTACAAAACCATAAGACTGGTTGATTTTGGAGATGATGGTGTTTTGACTGGTGGCTTGTTTATTAAAGATTTTGAACTTCGAATGGATAATCTTGGTTCCAGCTTGTGTTATGGATTGATTGGATTTTTGGTTTAGCTATAGCCCTAGGAAGGGTGGTGCACGCTGTGAGGCCTTTTGTATCCTGCTTGTATATATTACTATATTTTGTGGCACTTAATTGCCTATATGCAATATATAACGTATTGGCCTTATTTTGTGACTTTTAATCCGTGCTATAATTTTTGATACCTGTAAAGAATCATGTCCTGCTTATAAACATTTGTGGACTTTGTATATGCATTAAGCTCTTTATGCCTAATGATGCTTTTCCTATGTTTTTCCTGTGCTTATAGACTTCTATTAAGTAGAGCAGCAGGAATGAGAAAAGGGGACCGTGGCCGAGGGCTTAGACAATCCTGTACTTGTGAGACAAATTGATGGACAGTTTCATATAATTTAATGGGTCCCCAGTGCTAAATATGAATTGAGAATAAACCAGAAGGTTAGATTTACCAAGGGATAATGGTTTAACCTAGTCGGAAACTTGGTGAGATTTTCTTGTGCGTAACATATGTTATGATTGGTTCTGTGCCAATATTTCAATCTTAGGAAGTTTGAACTCCGAAAGTATTGCATTGGGTTGGTAAGAGAACTTGAACTGCCTGAAACCGATTAGACTGAGCTTACTTGAGACTTGAACCTGTTTAGGCTAGTGTGGCCTTACATATCTAATGTGGACTTGAATTTGTGACTGTTTAAGAATGTGAATTGCTGGACAGAGGTTAGGCCAGTGTGTTCTTACTCGTACTCATGATCCTTGAAGTTGAACTTGAACTTGTACTTGAACTTGAACTTATGCTCTTATTCGTGCTCATGCACCGTGAACCGGAAGTATTTGGCTCTACTTTGACCCTACTCTTGAACTTATTCGTACTGGTGTAATTGTAAACCGGCTACTACTCTTCTGTGGCGGTTGAACTGAACCTCTCTGGTGGGGCATTGCCTGTTGTGTTGTCCAGCACCGCTAGGGACATACTTGAACTGAGGCATTTGGTGAAGCGTAGCCGTTGTGCTAGCTTGTTGTGTTGTCCAGCACCACCAGGGCCAACTTACTGAACTGAAATTCTTTGGTGAAGCGTAGCCGTTGTGCTAGCTTGTTGTGTTGTCCAGCACCACCAATGATGAATTTTCAATCTAAAGCTTTGCTATATCCTGAATTTCTTTCAAATACCTGGGACTTTACGTCCGACTTCAAGCCTTTTGCCTATTTTATCTGGTTACGCGTTTAACTCCCTATTGGATCATGACTATTTGATAAGTTGGATTGGCATGATATTTAGTACTTGAATATGATAAGTGATTATTTGATAAGCCATGCTTTACTGGATCATGGAAATACGATAAATGAGATTAGAATGATTCTTAGTATTTGACTGACTCTGAGGAAACTTATGGAACCGGGTGAATACAAGTTGGATTAGATTGAATTCTAATGCTTGATTGGTTTCTGAGCGATATCTTGACCGGATGTATATGCGTTGAAATTTCGAGGACGAAATTCTTTTAAGGGGGAGAGAGTGTGAGAACCCGTAAAACCCTAATATTTTTCCTAGGGTTTATTTCCCCTTAATTGCATGTTTTCTGCATTTTCTGGCTTAGAAATAATTTCCTGGTGGATTTTATGAGCAATTATAGTTTTAAGATGATTTTTCTAGCATTGGTGAATTTTTAGAAAATTAAGAGTAAATAGTGGACGTGGGACCCACTAGTGCGAAAAGTTCGGAAAAATTCGGCCGATAAGGTTAAGTTTCGGATACTGTTTAAAATTTATCGGGTGTTAAGTGATGAGTAGAGTGTGTGAAGTGATTGATGTGAGAGAGAAAAGAAAGATAGGAATGCATTTAATGAGAGTGACAAGTGTCACTTCCCTATTGGATATGACTTAAGAAATACTATTCCAAATTTTGACTTTTTTGACCAAAGGTTAAATATCTTCAAAATTCATTAAAATTTCCTCATTTTTCTCTCCACCATAGCCGGCCCTCTCAAGCTCCAAGGAAGACAAAACTCTTCAACATTCAAGCTTCTAACAAGTCCAAATCCACCAAATCAAGTGTTTAACTTAGTTTTTGCTCCATAAAATCTTACCTTTTAGTGATAGTGAGTGCTTTAGTGAAGCTTGTTTGAAGGTTTAAGGTGTCCAACATCCTCCTCTCTCTTGTTTCTTGGTAAGTGATGCTTCAACCTCTCCCCTATACCTAATGATGGTTATATTATGCTTAATGGTGGCATGAGTGAAGGATTATATGATTTATTTCTTGATTTGAAGAGTTTTGGTGAAGTTTTTATTTTATTGGGAATTTTTCTGGTTTTATATGAAATGAATGTTGTGGCCTTGTATGATGAATGGTAATGGTTGATAATGACTCTATGAGGTGTATTGGATAGGCAAATGCAATCAATTTTGGATTTGGTTGGAAATTTGAAAAGTTAGGGTTCTTAAAATCCCAATTCTGTCCGGTTTTAGATCACTGGGTTAGAGGCCGAATTAGACTTTGCTCAAAACATGAAAGTTGTAGGTATTGATGTTTTTGAGGTGCCTGTAAAATTTCAGGGTATTTGGATGAATGTAAAATGAGTTATGACGAAATTACTGTAGCTGTTCTGCTTTGGACAGAATGCGAAAACTGCGATAGTAATTGGCTATTTTGACTGGAATTGGTTTGGATTTTGGAGTTGGTGTCTTCTGATGAAATGTAGCTGGATGACTTAGCTAACTTATGCCTTTGAAATTTCGGCATTTGGACTTGTATGGACTGAGATATACCGATTACAGTTTTCTGTGTTTTACAAACCTGTTTTGGTAATTCTGGTATAGTATTTGGCATTTTCGACCTAGTTAAGCTAGGAACTGGATTGAGTGACCTTCTACATTGTTGTAGCCCTGTTTCATAGCTTCGAAACGGTGGGTCTTACACCCCCATCCGATAACCGTAGAGAATTTTACACCATTACCGCATAATAAGGGCAAAACAGTTTTCTATTTGGGGCCAAGACTAAGGCCATTTTCTAATTTCTGGTTTGCTATTATGCACATTTATGCATATGAAACCCTATTGGGGTTGTGTTTAGCATTGCTATATGACTCGTTATCGAGTCTCATTGCATTTGTTGCGTGATTCTAGGGCGTGACGATAGCTCACGACGTCTTGGTGACCACGGTGTATGAAACACCACTTTCTCACTTGGTGAGTATACTACTCACTAAATGGTTACTATGTGTCTTTGCTAAATGTTTATGTGATGCCTTGAAGGCTTACTTGCATATTGGAATTGATTAAGGTGAGGGTGTACTTGACCGCCCTCACCTCTTTTGATATTGTCACTGAATGGCTACTGTTTTATTGCATTACTGAACTTGATATATTGGTTGGTGAATTCCATTTCATGGAAACTGAATTGATGTCGTTTGGACGATGTCCAACGGCCTTACTGCATTACTGAGCTCAACCCCGTTTGGTAGTCAATTGGATCGAGCCGGCGAGGGCTTGGTCGTGAAGATTGAATTGCCACGGGGACTGTACTGGGGAACCTTGTGGTAATGAGACCCTTGGTTCCGGTAAACTCGAGTATTACCAAAAGCTACTGAATTGGAGTGCGGGCCCGGTTGGGGTATGTTTGGTGGAAGGAATGGAGTGAAGTGAGGTCTACGGTCGGGTATTCTTAAACATTGACGGAGGGTCAATGAGATTGGATCAAGAATGTAAACGTGGAAATAGGCTCTTGAGAGCCGTCCGTATCCTTTCACTGGTTTGATTTACTTCTTATTTGCATACTTGAACTGAACGGTTATGCTTATGTGATCTTAGCTGCTATGGTGATTGTATTCTCACTGGGCATATAGCTCACCCCGTTTCTTTGTTTTCCTTACAGGAATGTGCCCCTTTTGGAATGAATTTTGTTAAATGGTTGCCGAATGAACTAGATGAATGCTTCTTTTGTGTTGTATATAAAATGGGACCCTAAATGTATCATTAGGGCCGTTTTCACTTTTGTTTTGGCAACCCACATATGTAGTGACTTTTGTATCACTTTTAAATGCCATTGTGGCTTGTAAATGGTTAATGTTATGTTGTATATGTATTTCAATGTTTGGGCACCGTTAGTCCTGGCGAGAGCTGGGCAGGCAGTCCGCTGACCCCTTTGGTTCGCCTTAGGGGAAAGTGGGGCTGTCACACAAATGATCCTAATAGGACTAGTGATCCTAAATGATAAGCTATGAGGATCCAGGCGTCCTTCGAGCAAGCTGATACTGAGAGAGATCCTCCTCCTCAGTGCCTTCATCATCTTCAGCAACTGGTTTCTTGCCTTTATCAGATGTGGAAGGATCATGTGGTGCCACAGGAGTAGAGGTGAGGTCGATAGGAGTAGGACTCATAGAGTGAACAGGGGCTGATGAACTTGGATCATTAGAGCGTGGCTCCTTGCCAGGAGGGACTTCCTCAACCACAGGTGGGGGAAAAAGAAGACTCTTTTTATCTAGGAAGTCAGCTTGTTGCTGAGATGACATGGTGAGCATGAGACCATGTTCAAGAAGCAGAACATGTTGCTTAAGGTCTCGAAGGAGCTCAACCACCTCAGAATTTGAAGAAGAAGATGCCTTAGTGGCAGTCTTCCTAGGATGAATAGAGGTCAGTGCAACAGAGGATGAAGTGTGAAGTGGATCATGTGTAGCCTTAGATCTAGGTTCATTAGAATTGGCCCCCTTATACGCCCACAAATTATCCCTAAAGACAAGATTTTTGCGCTCAAAATAAGCCTTAGTGAAGGCAGAGGAAAATGTTTCTTTGGGACAAACACCAAGGATAGGTACTCTGTAAAATTCAAAAACCTTTTGAAGGAATTTTCCATAGGACAGTTTTCTACGAGAATCAGTGGTATAGCGAAGTAAAAACTTGCACATGACAAAGCCAAAGTCAATGCGAATTTTTTCTCGAAAACAATAAAACAAATACAACTCCATTTTATTTGCATCTGTTCTATGACCGTCAGTAGGCACAAGCAGATTTGAAATAATTGAGAAAGCAATTAGATTCACAGGAGCAAGGTCATTCAGTTTTGCATCAGCAGGGGCAGAAAACTTCTTTTGAAAATAAGACATCATCTTAGCACTATCAAAGTGATTATCAGCAGTAGGATGCTCTTCATAGGAAAAGAAATTTGCAATTTTACTCTTGCATCCAGGTTCAATAGTAGATTTTTAAAATATCATTCACAATTTCAGAATCAAAGACTAAGTCTACCCCATTAACCCTGGATATAATCTCAGTTTGATCAGTGCCTTTCCTAAGATTGGCAAAGAATTGAAACAGCATTTCAGGATAATAGACATTAGGCATAGAAATGAGATGTGACCATTTCTGGAAAGCAAACAGACTCAGAATGGATTCTAAACCTATTTGGCGAAATTCAGAAGAATTTACGGTGCGTTGAGGGATGACACCTTTCTGGGATATCTAGGAGTGTTTGTCTTTTGCAGCATCATCAAAGAATGTAGGGACTGTGGTTGATTTTGGAGGCGGTTGAGATGAGGTTCCCTGTCCAGATTCAGGCTGAGGGGTGGGTTGTGGTGTAGGCTGTGACATTTGACCCTTTACAGCTCCCCTCTTGACGCGTTTGGATGATCGTTTGACCGTAGGAACATCATCATCCTCATCCCTGAGTGGATGCTTGCGTCCGACAGTGACCTTCCCTCCTCTTAGATTCACCATTGTGCGAAATGTGTGGAATGAAGGATGCAAATGATGCACACAGTAGTATGGAAGTGAATCACACAGAAATTTTGGGACAAAAAGGCCTTGAAGAAGATTGGACAGAGCGGTTATGAGAAAATAGGGTTTTGAGGGAAATTTGGGAATTTACGAAATGTTATGCGATTCGGTGAAATGATCAGGAGAAACGAATCGCAATAAATCAGGAAAAGTTTTGGTTGAGTCAATTTGGGAATGAGAGCTTCAGAATGGTACGAATTTGAGAGTGAGAAACGAGAGAGTTTTCGTCCGAGAGGAAATAGAAGAAGAAGAGTTTGAAGCAAATGAGGAAGAAAGTTACTTTAAAAAGTGAACCGTTGCACTGTCAGACGGCCGAACGAAGTCGTGCGTCCGACAGTTTCGTCCGAACAGGTGCTTTCTGGGAAAATAGCTGAAGAACATTATCGGACGTCCGTTCATCTTCTTTCGGACGTCCGAAAGCTTTGAACAGAAAAAAAATTTTTAAGATGATTTGTCGATTATCCCTAGTTTTGATCTTAGATGAATGAATTGATCCAATGGCAAAGCTTTTGTAAAAATATCAGCGATTTGATCTTTAGAACAAACATAATTCACACAAACTTCACCTTTTTGAACAAGATCGCGAATAAAGTGGTGCTTTATATCTATATGTTTTATCCTAGAATGCTGAATTAGATTTTTGGTCAAATTGATAACACTAGTATTATCACAGAATATAGGCATGCAGTCATATAACAATCCAAAATCATTCAAGGTATGCTTCATCCATAAAAGTTGAGCACAACATGCACTAGCGGCAATATATTCCGCTTCGGTTGTAGACAAAGAGATTGCATTTTGTTTCTTGCTAAACCAAGAGACTAAGCAATTACCAAGAAAGTGACAAGTTCCACTAATACTCTTTCTATCCACACGACAACCTCCAAAATCAGCATCCGAATATCCATATGGTGCAAACTCACTAGATCTAGCATACCAAAGACCATAGTCTAATGTACCTTTCAAATACCTAAAAATCCTTTTAACAGCATTCAAATGTGATTCTTTTGGACAAGATTGAAATCTAGCACACAAGCAAACAGCAAACATAATATCGGGTCTACTTGCGGTTAAATAAAGTAAGCTTCCAATCATACTTCTATAGTGCTTTTCATCCACATGTTTACCTTCTTCATCTTTGTCAAGTTTTGTAGAAGTGCACATTGGAGTTCCAACTTGCTTTGAGTCCTCCATGCCAAATTTTTCAGCAATTTCTTGGTGTAATTTGCTTGATTTATAAAAATTCCCTCTAGTGCTTGATGTATTTGAAGTCCAAGGAAGAAATTTAATTCTCCCATCATACTCATTTCAAATTCACTTTGCATAATAGTGGAAAAATCCTTGCATAGATATTCATTAGTAGCGCCAAAAATAATATCATATATTTGCACAATAAGAAGATCATTTAACACTTGCTTAGTAAAGAGTGTGGTGTCCACAATAGTTAGAATTGTGTCTAACTAACCACATGCATCTCATTCCTCTGTTCAGATTTCTTTTCACATAACAACCTCCTTTCAAATGCCCTCTTTGACAGCAAAAACTACATATAATGGAAGAGTCTTTAACATGTAATGGTTTGATAAATCTCAATCCACTCCTTCTATATGTTGTGAAATCATGTGCATTTTTGTTGTATGTTCTTTTATGAGCAGTAAGAAAGGTTGATGACATGTTCTTTTTGAGATAATCTTGCTTTCTAACTCTTAAGATCTCATCCAAACTGTCCATCCTTTTATTCAAATCACCATGTCTTTTCTTTAGCATTTCACAAACATTTGTCTTTCTATCAAGTTCATTTTGAACATCACATCCGGCTCTTACAAGACACTCATTGTCAGTCTTTAGTTGTTTATTTTGGTGAAAAAGTTTTGCATTTTCTTGAATGAGAAACACAACTTTCTGTTTTAGCTGCTTGTTTTTATCATAAGATTCCTTTAAGGCATTATGCAATTTTTCAACAAAGGATTCAAGATCATCATCATCTTCATCATCACTATCAGATTGAGAGTGAATGGAAGTTACCTCATTATCTCCAATAGCCATGAAGGCCATTTGAGCTGATTCTTCTTCTTCTTCAACTTCGCCTTCGGAGTTGCATTCATTCCATGTAATCTGGAAGTTGTTGAACCTTGGCTTTCGATCAGCTTTTCCATCTTTCTTTTTCTTTAGAGAGCATTCGTTTGCGTAGTGTCCAGGCTGTCCACACTCGTAGCATTTGTCCAATTGTTTCTTGTTGAATTCTTGTTTTCCTTTGTACCTTGCATTTGAAGGCTGATTCTGGAATTGATTGCTAGGTCCTCCCCTTCTAAACTTCCTTTTATTTAAGATTCTCTTAAAGCTTTTTGTGATGAGAGCAAGGTCACTGTCATCACCATCCGAGTCTTCATCATCCAACAGAGTTGGATCATCTTCACCTTGAGCTGCCTTTAGAGCAATGTTTCCTTTTGATCTCGCATCCTCTTCCTCCTACACTTTAGTTTTCAACTTCAACTCATAAGAGGTTAGTGAGTTAATGAGAGATTCAATAGGTACAGAATTCAAATCCTTAGCCTCTTCTATTGCAGTCACTTTACTTTCCCATTCTTTGCCCAATGCATTGAGAATTTTCCTGTTTTTCTCTCCCAAGGTGTATTCTTTGCCCAACACCTCGAGATCTTTGATCAAGTCATTGAACCTGCAATATATTTTGTCAATATCCTCAAGGGGTTCTATTTTAAATGATTCATACTTTGTGACCAAGATAGACTTTTTCTGTTCTCTCACGTTGTCACTACCCTCATGAATTTCTCTTAGCTTATCCCACATTTCTTTGGCAGATTTACATCCTTTGACTCTAATTGACTCATTTGAGTCTAAGGCACTATAAAGAACATTCATGGCTTTGGCATTCAATGTGAGATTGGTTCTATCTTGAGCATTCATCTCAGCTCTTGTTTTTGGCCGAAACAAACCTGTATCTGCATCAAGAATGTTAGCATCATACGGTCCTTCATTTACAATAAACCATAACTCAATATCAATGGATTGTAAAAAGATAATCATTCTTTCTTTCCAACTAACATAATTGGAACCAGTAAACATGGGAGGCCTTGTGACCGATTGTCCCTCAACAAACATGGCATGATTGGTTGTCATCTTTACTCCAAGCCGCTTGAGCTTAACCTCTAGGAGACCAAGCTCTGATACCAATTGTAAGGCCCAAAGACAACCTAAGAGGGGGGGTGAATTAGGTTGATTAAAATCTTAATTGAGTTTATGCACTTTTTACTTAATAAAAATTTACCTTCTTTTCTAGTAGAGATCAATCAAATAAATTTAAAGAATAGAACAATGTTGATCAGAAATAAGGATATATATAAGCAATGAGAATTTTATTAAACAAAAGAATAAGATAGAGTATCAAACCGATTGTCTACCAAGCTTTCCTCAAACTTGAAGACCAATCACAAAGATGAGCACCTTCTCTTTGATGAACAATAATCAACTCAATGTACAATGGGGGGATCACTTCCTCCTTGCTCCAAGCCTCACTTAGTCAAGCTAGGAAGTTTTACTATCACTCAGATAACCCTCAACAAAGCTACACTATTGAAAATTTCAAACACAAGAGAAGAGCTTACAAGAATTTCACACCACTAGGAGAACAAATCTTGCTTGGGAGACTATTTTCTAGCTAAAATATCTCTTTAGATCTTGTAGTCAAAGTGTGCAAAAGTTGCTTTCTCGTTCAGAATCGTTTGTATTTGAAGGGGACCAAAAATGGGCTTCATTAATGCTTCCAACGGATAGAAGGCAGATGAAGAGTCAGCTAGCCGTTGGGGCTGTCGGACGTCCGACAGCTTAGTCATCGTCCTATCCCATCGTCCGAAAATCAGTCAAGTTGTTGTTCGGACGTCCGATGGGATTTTATCGTCCGAGCTTCTGTGTCTGAACGTCGTCCAGAGAGTTATCAAAGCTTTGTGGAATTTTTAGGATGTCTGATGAGGTTGATGTGCGTCCGAAGCATGCGTCCGATCCTTCAGGACGTCCGATGCTTCCTTACGAGCGTCCGACAGAGTTTCCTTCTTGATGTTCTTCATCCTTTCGGACGTCCTACAGCTTCCTTTCGGACGTCCGACATGAGTGCCCTGTTTTTGCTTCTTCTTTTGGTTGATTTTCTTTCCTTGACACCTTTGTACCTAATTCTCTAAAAAGCAAAACACTAATATTTGAAGAGAATTAGATAAACATTTCAAAGTGCTTTTGTGATCATCAAAATCAAGAATAACATTCTCCCCCTTTTTGATGATGACAAAGCAATGATTTGAAATAAAATTTGATCAGGTAATCGTGAAACAGAAGTAAGGAGCCATCGTGCTCCAAAGAATGTGTAAACAATAGTGGAGACATTAGTTCTAAGCACAAGACTTTTCAGGAACTCATTGGAGCCAAATGATGTCATGGCACACACCCAAACCCAAATGATATGCAATGGAGTAATAAATGCAAGGATTAGTTCAAAAGTAACTTTGGAAATAGTTGAGGGATCACTCACCAACCACGACTCACGAACCTCATCCATCATTTATTATTGTCTTGCTCAAGTCCAAGCCCTAGATCACAAATGGAAATAAGGACTAAAACAATCAAAGCGGAAAAACAGTACCCACAAAATACTCGAGGGGCTGAGGTCTGACCTTCTTGTGAGGCACCTCTTGCTTGCTCCCTTTCATGCGAGGTTCCTCTTGGAGTAATTTCCTTAGGTGTCCCTGAAATTTTCTCACCACCATCTCCTCGACCCACCTTAGAGGGTGGCATATCTAGATTACCTTGTCCCTACCTTTGACTTCCACTAGGCGCACCTCTCCTTTTTGCATGAAAATCCCTCACTTGTGCCCTAGCAATTTCTATTCTCTGAGCCTTCTCCAAAACTTCCGTAAAAGTGTTAATCTGGGCTGCCGCCAAGGCCTTCTGTATCTCCACATTGAGTCCTTGAACAAACCTCCTTATCCTCCTTTGTTCCGTAGCTATCAATTCGGGAGCAAATTTGGACAACTTCGTAAACTGGGTTTCATACTCAGATACACTTAAAGTTCCCTGTCGGAGCTTAATAAAATCGTCCTCTCTCTTCTCCTGGACGATAGGTGGGAGGTATTTCTCATTAAACTGTCGCACAAAGTTCACCCAAGTCCATGCAGTCCCCTCTCTTTCCCATTTAACCCTAATTACATTCCACCAGGCTCTGGCCGGACCCTCGAACTGAAAAATGGCAAATTACACTTGCCTATCTTCTGCATAGTTTAACGCGGCAAAGATATTGATCATGGTCTCTAACCATCTCTCGGCTCCCTCAGGGTCTGGTGCTCCCAAGAACTTAGGAGGAGAGAACTTTCGGAATCGCTCTAGGGCCCTATCTTGCCCCATATCATCCCTAGGTTGATTTACAGGGACTTGACCCTGTTGCTCCACCAAGCGAGCGAGGATATTGGTCATTTGTTGGATCGCAGTTGCCACCTGATCCCCCCTATAACTTGGGGTCCAGGTTGCGGTCCACTCGTTTCACCCCTTTTCCCTCTCGGTTCTTGCGTGGGTCCCTGCGTCTGTCTACCCCCACGCCCACGATTAGAGCCACGTCCGCGAGTAGCTCCCTGATGCTGGCTTCTTCTACCTTCCATGCTTCACGACTAATCAACTATAGCAATATAGCCAACTAATCAATCATAGAATATAGCCACTAAGTAACTATATAAATATAAACAAAATAAAATAAGGCTCAAATAAACCTTTCCAAATCATAAAACAGGGGTAGTGCATCACATTCAATCAAAACAAGTCACATAACCTATAGGACAATAACCCTAGGTATTGCTCAGGCACTACACTTAATCAAAACTTGAAGCACGTGAATAATAAGGATCCCAAATCCCACGAATATCTTCAATATATTTCAAGTCTAGACTATTCGCATCCCCCGTGCCTTTGCTTTTGCCATCCAAACTTATCCTCAGATTACTCGAGATCTCAACTTATCGTAAAGGTATCACTCTTTGGTATTCGGGTACAAGAATCCGAAAATATGATAATTCATCACTCAAGCTGGCCAGGCTTGAGCAAATCACCCGTGTTAGAGATTCCTACCCAACATAATATCTATGGTCCCCAATAATAGACAATTGTTCCACACTTAACAAGTCAATCCCCACAGTCCGAGAACCCTCTCCCGGCACGAGCTCAATAGGAGCTCTGATACCATCTGTGACGGCCCCACCTTCCCCTGGGCGTATCCTGGGGTTTAGCGGACCGCCTACCCAGCTCTCGCCAGGACTCACTCACTCACATCAAATAAAATAAGATGCAATCTCTGTGACAGCCCTACCTTCCCCTAAGGCGAACCAAAGGGGTTAGCGGACTGCCTGCCCAACTCTCGCCAGGACTAACGAGCAGTTACACGCGATCTAAAAGGTTTCGGAAAAGTAAAAGCGTGCTCGAACAAGCCACAAGTATCAAAATAGCAAAATAAAAAAAAATGAAAACGATGAATAGTGCCTGGAACAGGGGAATCCGGCCGGAATCTGGCCGGATTAGCGGCCGGATACTGTCCAGTGGCTAACTTCCGGATTCAAAATTTTCCCCAAGCAATCCGGCCGACAATCCGGCCAGTTTCTGGCCGGATTCCTGGCCGGATTCAGTCCAGTGCTCTTCGGTCAAAATTTTTTCTTTTGTCGTTTGAAAACCGAATCGTTCCGAAGTCCAACCAAACATCAACCAAACATGAATACATTGAAATTCAACATTTACAACCACATTGGCATGTCAAAAGCTATTCATCATGGATACACATGTTCGGTTTGCCAATCAAAAGATGAACCCAATACACATTAGGGTTTCATGCAAAGAGCTATTCAAAATAGACATATACATGGCTCAATTTGGCAACCAACAAGTATGATCTTCCAAAAATGATCATTTTCCTGTAAGGAAAACAAATGGAACGGAGTGAGCTAACGCCCAGTGAGTTACTACCACATAAGCATCCAAGATCACATAAGCATAACCGTTCATTTCAAGAATGCAAATAAGAAGCAAAACAAATCGGTAAAAGGATACGGACGGCTCTCAAGAGCCCATTTCCACGCTTACATTCTTGATCCAACTTCATTGACCCTCCGTCAATGTTAAAAGTACTAAACCGTAGACCTCACTTCACTTCCATTCCTTCCACCCAACATACCCCAACCGAGCCCGCACTCCAAGCAGTAGCTTTAGGTGATACTCGAGTACACCGGAACCAAGGGTCTCATTACCACAAGATTCCCTTTTCAGTCGCCGTGGCTAGTCAATTTTCACGACCAAGCCCTCGCTGGCTCGATTCAAATGACTACCAACGGGGTCGAGCTCAGTAGTCCAGTAGGGCCGTTGGATACTCGTCCAACCGACACCCAAACAATATCCCATGAATGGAATCCAATAACTCATATATCAGTACAGTAATACAGTGAAACGGTAAACAGTCATTCACAAGAATAAATGGAATGAGGGCGGTCAAGTACACCCTCACCCTAATCATTTCCAATAGCCAAACAAGCCTTCAAGGCATCACAATCACATATAGCAAAGCCACATTATAAACATCCAAGTGAGTAGTATACTCACCACTCACGTAGGTGAGGTTTCATGCACCGTCGTCCAAAGTACGTCGTGCACTAACGTCACGCCCTAGAACACGTAAACAAATACCATAAGACTCGATAACGAGTCATAAAGCCATGCCAATCGCAACCCCAATAGGGTTTCATATGCATATATAAGCATGATAGCAAACCAGAAAATCAGGAAATGCAACTATATTAGCCCTAACAACAAAAACAGTTTTGGCCTCCTAATGCGGTAATGGCACAACATGCGCTACGCTTATCGGATGAGGGTGTAAGACCCACCATCTCGAAGCTAAAAGATAGGGCTACAACAATGTAGAAGGCCACTCAGTCCAAATCCTAGCACAACTAAGTAAAAAAATGCAGAATACCAAACCAGAACCGTAATTGCAGGTTTACAAATCACACTATGCTGTAATTAGTCCAACTCAGTCTATACAGGTCCAAATGCATTGATTCCAAAGGCATGCGGTAGATAAGACATCAAGATACATTTCATAAGAAGACACCAACATCCAAATCCAAAGAAATTCCAGTCAAAATAGACGATTACAAGCGCAGTTCGTACATTCTGATCAACCCAGAACAGCAACAGTAAAATCGACATATCTCACTCTACACTACTCAAAATGACCTGAAATTTTACAAGAACCTCAAACACATCAATACCTACAACTTTCATGTTTTAAGCAAAGGCCAATTCGGCCTTTAACCATATGATACAAAACCGGACAGAAAAGGGGGTTATGAAACCCTAACTTCCTCAAATTCCTTCCAAACCCAAAATTGATTGCAATTACCAATCATTTACATCCACTAGAGTCATAACCCCTCATTACCAACCATCATAAATAACCACAACATCATGATCACATTAAACCAGAAAATTCCTCAATAAAATAAAAACTTCACCAATTCATCTCAAACCAAGATATAAATCACAAATTTCAGCACTTTAGCCACCACTAGGCACAAATTAAACATCATTAAGTGTAGGAGGAAGTGTAAGCACCACTTACCAAGTAAACAAGAGAGAGGGAGTTGTAGAACACCTTAGCTTCCTTAGAAACTTCACCAAACAACTTACTAGCACCTAATGGAAGGATTTTATGGAGTAGAAACTAGTTTAGGCAATTGTTTTTGGAAGATTTGAGCTAGTTGGAAGCTTGAAAATTGGAGAAGTTTTCTTCTTTCTTGAGCTTAAGAGAGTCGGCCAACATGGAGAAAGAAAGAGTGAATTTTAGTCAATTTTTGAGATATTTAACTCAATGGTAAAAAAAGTCAAAAAGGGTGAATAGTGTTCAACAAAGTCTAACCAATGAGATAATGACACTTGGCACTTCATTAAATGCATTTCTATCCTTTAAGTCTCTCTCACATCAATCACTTCACCTCCTCTACTTATCTCTTAACACCCGATAAATTTCACACAGTATCCGGAACTTAACCTTATTGGCCGAATTTTTCCGAACTTTTCGCACTAGTGGGGCCCACGTCCATAATCTATCCGAAATTTTTCAAAAACTACCCAATGCTAGAAAAATCATCTAAAAACTATAATTACCCATAAAATCCACCAAGAAATTTTTTCCTAAGCCAGAAAATGCAAAAAACATGCAATTAAAGGGGAAAAACCCTAGGAAAAATATTAGGGAATTACGGGTTCTCACACTCTCTCCCCCTTAAAAGAATTTCGTCCTCGAAATTTCTCACCTTAACTCCCAAAAAGGTTTGGGTATTTCTTTCGCATCTCTTCTTCCACTTCCCAAGTAGCTTCCTCTATCCCATGGTTTCTCCATAGCACTTTTACTAACGGAATCTGCTTGGTTCTAAGCTCTTTGACTTTCCGGTCAAGCACTTGGACAGGCTTCTCTTCGTAAGCAAGCGATTCGTCTACTTCAATCTCCTCCGGTTGTAATACATGGGATGGGTCGGGATGATACTTCTTTAGCATGGAGACATGAAACACATCGTGGATTCGAGAGAGACTGGATGGCAGTTCTAATCGATACGCGACCGCTCCTACCCTCTGGAGAATCTTGTAGGGTCCGACGTACCGCGGTTGAAGCTTCTTTCCTTTGCCCGCTGTAATACTTCGTAAGGGTGTGATCTTGAGAAATACGTGGTCTCCAACTTCAAACTCCAAGTCCTTTCTTCGATTATCCGCGTAGCTCTTTTGTCGACTTTGAGCTGTTTGGAGTCGTTGCCGTATCAACTTGACCTTCTCTTGAGCCTCTTCCATCCATGGGATAGTTGCCGGGTCTAGTGCTTTCTTTTCGCCAACTTCGTCCCAGTAAATCGGCGAGCGGCATTTGCGTCCGTAGAGAGCTTCGTATGGAGCCATCTGAATCGACGAATGGAAGCTATTGTTGTACGCAAACTCTACTAAGGTCATGTGTTGACCCCAGTTGCCTCCGAAATCCAAAATGCAAGTTCGTAGCATGTCCTCGAGAGTTTGAATCGTCCGCTCTGACTGTCCATCTGTCTAAGGGTGATAGGTCGTGCTCAAATTGAGTTTAGTCCCAAGGGTTTCTTGAAACTTCTGCCAAAACCGAGATACAAACCGTGGATCCCGATCAGAGACGATGCTCACAGGAACACCATGTAGCCTTACTATCTCGTCCATGTACAGTCGGGCCAACTTGTCCAGGGAATATTTCATGTTCACCGGCAAGAAATGGGCCGACTTGGTTAAGCGATCAACGATCACCCAAACGGCATCGTGTCCTCTTTGCGTCCTCGGTAAACCGGAAACGAAATCCATTGTGATATTTTCCCACTTCCACTCGGGTATCTCCAAGGGTTGTAACAGACCCGATGGTTTTTGATGCTCTGCTTTCACCTGCTGGCAAATGAGACACTTTTGCACGTACTGAGCGATTTCCCTCTTCATATTGTCCCACCAATAGATTCCTTTCAGGTCCTGATACATCTTGCTGCTGCCCGGATGGATTGTATACTTGGACCGATGAGCTTCCTCCAGAATTTCCGTTTTCAACGATTCCTCCTTGGGTACCACTATTCGGTTTCGATATTTCAAAATGCCCTCAGGACTAAAATTGAAGTCCGTTGTTTCTCCCTTCTCCACTTTTTCTCTCCACTTCCGTACCATCAAATCTTCATTTTGCGCATCTTTAATGCGTTCCAGTAGAGTGGAGGTCACCCTAACATTGCTACATAGCACCTTATGGCTCCCAAGACAGGGTCTCCACTCACATACGGATTCTAATAAATCCCACTCTTTAATCATCAACCCTGCTACTTGCACCTTACGACTCAAGGTATCGGCTACCACATTTGCCTTTCCCGGATGGTAGTTGATTGTGCAGTCGTAGTCTTCCAAAAACTCCATCCACCGTCGTTGCCTCATGTTCAGTTCCTTCTGGGAGAAAAGGTACCTAAGACTCTTATGATCCGAGTACACTTCGAAGGTCACCCCATATAGGTAATGCCTCCACTTTTTCAGAGCAAAAACAACTGCGGCTAGTTCCAGATCGTGGGTCGGGTAATTCTGCTCGTGAAGCTTCAACTTCCTAGAGGCAAAAGAAATTACATTACGGTTCTGCATCAAAACACACCCTAGGCCTTCTCGCGACGCATCTGCATACACCGCGAACCCGTCCACTCCATTTGGCAAGACCAGTACTGGAGCCGTGGTCAATCTTCTCTTTAATTCCTGAAAACTTGTTTCGCATCGGGCGTTCCAAATAAATCGACCATGCTTCTTTGTCAAGTCAGTTAAAGGTCCTGCTAGTTTGGAGAAATCTTTAATGAAACGTCGGTAGTACCCAGCTAGCCCTAGAAAGCTACGAATTTCCGTGGGATTTTCTGGTCTCTTCCAATTTGTCACGGCCTCTACCTTTGCCGGGTCCACCGAAATACCTTCGTGGGAGATTACGTGCCCTAGGAATGCTACTTTCTCCAACCAAAACTCGCATTTACTAAACTTGGCGTACAACTGATGTTCCCTTAACGTCTGCAACACCACTCTCAAATGCTCCTCATGCTCCTCGCGTGTCTTAGAGTAGACCAAAATGTCATCAATGAACACAACGACAAATCGGTCTAGATAGGGTTTGAAAACCCTATGCATTAGGTCCATAAAGGCGGCGGGAGCATTGGTCAGTCCAAAGGGCATAACGGCGAACTCGTAATGCCCATATCTCGAGTTGAAAGCAGTTTTCGGTATATCCTCCTTTCTAATTAACAACTGATAATATCCTTGTCGGAGGTCCAACTTTGAGAAGACCACTGCTCCTTGCAGCTGGTCGAACAACTCGTCGATGTGGGGCAGTGGATATTTATTCTTGATCGTAACATTGTTCAGGCCCCGGTAGTCAATACACATCCTCAAGGTTCCGTCCTTTTTCTTCACAAATAGGACAGGAGCTCCCCAAGGAGACCCACTCTCATGAATGAATCCCCGCTCCAAAAGATCTTGTAATTGCAACTTAAGCTCCTTAAGTTCCGCAGGCGCCATTCGGTAAGGGGTTTTTGAGATAGGTGAGGTTCCAGGTAACAGATCTATTTGGAATTCTATCTCCCGTTCTGGAGGTAAAGCTACTAACTCATCAGGGAATACATCCGGAAATTCCCTCACTACGGCCACGTCTTCCACTTTTAACTTATCCGTAGGGGTGTTAATCAAAAAGGCCAAAAATCCTTGCGCCCCTCTACTTATCAGTTTCCTAGCTCGAATGCCCGAAATTAAAGCAGATGAGGCTAACCTACCCCTTATATCCAACCTTAAGGTTGCCTCGCCAGGAATGCGAAATTCTACCACCTTCGTTTTACAATCCAGTTGGGCGTTATATTTGGCTAGCCAGTCCATACCCAGAATCACGTCATACCCCTTAATGGACAAGCTTATCAGGTCTCCTAAAAATCTCTTTTCACCTACCCATACATCACAATCCCTATAAACCATACTAGTCACCAAACGTTGATTCCCCGTGGGTGTACTAACTTCTAGGTCATATGGTAAACTAGCAGGTTTTATATCGATGCCACACATGAAATCAGGGTTAACAAACGAATGAGTGGCACCAGGATCAATTAAAACTTTGGCAAAGCGGTGGAAAATAGGGATCGTACCTTCTACGACCTCTGACGACTCTGGGACCTGATGGGGCTCTAAGGAGTACACCCTAGCTGGCACTTTCGGTTTGGACCCATCTCCCTTTGCTGGTCCAGCATTGCTTCCCTCCATCAGCCCTGTCCAGCAGACTACTCCCAGGAAAGCCACGCTTCTTTCCGCCTGAGAAGTCCCTCTCGGAACCTGCAACCGTGCACTTTCAACTCGTTGGGCCTTTTCTACAACCTCGCTAAACGCAGTGATTTGAGCCACCGCGAGGTCTTTCTGAATCTCAACATTCAAACCCTGAATAAAGCGCCTAATCCGTCGTTGTTCAGTCATGATTAACTCAGGCGCAAACTTGGACAAGCGGGTGAATTGACTCTCATATTCCGCCACAGTTTGAGTCCCTTGGCGGAGCCTAATAAACTCGTCCTCCTTCCTCTCCTGGACTAGAGGAGGGAAAAACTTCGCATTAAACTCTCGAATGAAGTTCACCCAAGTCCTGGGCGTCTGCTCCCTTTCCCATTTCTGTCGGATTACGTTCCACCAGGAACGGGCCGCCCCCTCAAGCTGGAACACGGCAAAAGTCACCTGCCGTTCGTCAGGGTAGTGTAGGGCTGCGAATATATCAACCATCTTTTCAAGCCATCTCTCGGCAACGTCCGGGTCGGGTCCCCCAACAAACTTCGGCGGGGCAAACTTTTGAAAACGTTCGAGAGCTCTATCTTCGCTCTCGATATGATGGCCAGGGTTTTCGGGGTTTCCAAGGTTAGGGTTTGGGTTCTGGGCTTGTTGCTGCACTACTTGTGCTAGCAGGTTTGTCATTTGCTGCATAGCAGCAGCTATCTGCACATTAGGGTCGGCTTGGGGTTCAGGATCGGGTCCAGTCGAGGTTTCCCCCGTACCCCTAACCGGTGTGGGTTGTCTAGTTCCGCGCCCACGTCCCCGACCACTCCGAGTACCTTCCATAAGTTTTACTTGGTCTAGGCAAGAGTACTAAACCAAAGTAGTAACAATGCATGTAAGTAACACGCGAAACTTGCACAATAACACATATTTATACATTCCAAACATGGGCACAAACATATATATACAAGCCAAGCAAGATCAAGCCACACACATATATACAATCAGTCGAGTCAAGTACAGGCAAGTCAGCAACAAACATAAACGATCCCCCGAGGATTGGCCTTATCAAAAGAAATTTACACGTAGCTAGTCCAACAACCAAAACGACTAGCTAAGGCGCTATCCCTAACCCTATGTACATCCAAAAACCACCAAACTATCCAAAAGAAGCCTAGAAGTCAAGGCCTAGTCCGTTGCCGGGCTCTGGGACCCAGGCGACGGGGTAGACTCCTCCCCAGCCTCGGCCCCCGCACACGAAGCCTCATCGCTATACTCCTCAAGGCCGTCGTCACAAAGATTAAGGATCGACTCAGCGCGACCCCTGACCTTACGAGCTCGCTTAATCTCACGCTCTCGTGCCTCCCTCAGTTGAGCGCAGAGGTCGTCAACCCTATCCTCGACCTCAAGCACGTCGTATTCTAGCTCTTTAATACGTGCAGCTTGCTTCTCGTTGGTCGCCCTATCCTGGATCGCCTCAACCTCAAGTCGAGCATTCTCTCTAGCCAACACCTTACGCTCCTTGTCCAGAGCAAACACGAGATCGTTCGGATAGGCATACTTCTCTTTACACGCGCACCGTCGAAGACGGTTAGACGGGCTCCAACGAATAACAGCCCCTCCCGGCCGTATCTGATATGGGATCACGGGGAGTGCTCTGCGAGGTCTCACTCCCGAAGGACTAGCACTAGAGTCACCCTGTCCGGCCATCCTACACCACAAGAACAATGAACCATAAATGTAAGCTTAAAGGCCATAAACAACAAATCCTCAAATCAGGCATTCCTATAACACCCAGGCTAATTCAAACCTAGGCTCTGATACCACCTGTGACAGCCCCACCTTCCCCTAAGGCGAACCAAAGGGGTTAGCGGACTGCCTGCCCAGCTCTCGCCAGGACTAACGAGCAGTTACACGCGATCTAAAACGTTTCGGGAAAGTAAAAGCGCACTCGGACAAGCCACAAGTATCAAAATAACAAAATAAAAAAAATGAAAACGATGAATAGTGCCTGGAACAGGGGAATCCGGCCGGAATCTGGCCGGATTCTTGGCCGGATACTGTCCAGTGGCTAACTTCCGGATTCAAAATTTTCCCAAGCAATCCGGCCGACAATACGGCCAGTTTCTGGCCGGATTCCTGGCCGGATTCAGTTCAGTGCTCTTTGGTCAAAAATTTTTCTTTTGTCGTTTGAAAGCCGAATCGTTCCGAAGTCCAACCAAACATCAACCAAACAGGAATACATTGAAATTCAACATTTACAACCACATTGGCATGTCAAAAACTATTCATCATGGATACACATGTTCGGTTTGCCAATCAAAAGATGAACCCAATACATATTAGGGTTTCATGCAAAGAGCTATTCAAAATAGACATATACATGGCTCAATTTGGCAACCAACAAGTATGATCTTCCAAAAATGATCATTTTCCTGTAAGGAAAACAAATGGAACGGAGTGAGCTAACGCCCAGTGAGTTACTACCACATAAGCATCCAAGATCACATAAGCATAACCGTTCATTTCAAGAATGCAAAGAAGAAGCAAAACAAATCGGTAAAAGGATACGGACGGCTCTCAAGAGCCCATTTCCACGCTTACATTCTTGATCCAACCTCATTGACCCTCCGTCAATGTTAAAAGTACCAAACCGTAGACCTCACTTCACTTCCATTCCTTCCACCCAACATACCCCAACCGGGCCCGCACTCCAAGCAGTAGCTTTAGGTGATACTCGAGTACACCGGAACCAAGGGTCTCATTACCACAAGATTCCCATTTCAGTCCCCGTGGCTAGTCAATTTTCACGACCAAGCCCTCGCTGGCTCGATTCAAGTGACTACCAACGGGGTCGACCTCAGTAATACAGTAGGGCCGTTGGATACTCGTCCAACCGACACCCAAACATTTTCCCATGAATGGAATCCAATAACTCATATAGCAAGTACAGTAATACAGTGAAACGGTAAACAGTCACTCACAGGAATAAAAGGAATGAGGGCGGTCAAGTACACCCTCACCCTAATCATTTCCAATAGCCAAACAAGCCTTCAAGGCATCACAGTCACATATAGCAAAGCCACATTATAAGCATCCAAGTGAGTAGTATACTCACCACTCACGTAGGTGAGGTTTCATGCACCGTCGTCCAAAGTACGTCGTGCACTAACGTCACGCCCTATAACACATAAACAAATACCATGAGACTCGATAACGAGTCATAAATCCATGCCAATAACAACCCCAATAGGGTTTCAAATGCATATATAAGCATAATAGCAAACCAGAAATTTCAGCAATGCACTAACTTGACCTCAACAAAAAACAGTTTTCGTCCTCCTTTTGCGGTAATGGCACAAAATGATCTACGCTTATCGGATGAGGGTGTAAGACCCACCATCTCGAAGCTAAAAGACAGGGCTACAACAATGTAGAAGGCCACTCAGGCCAAATCCTAGCACAACTAGGTCAAAAATGCAGAATACCAAACCAGAACCGTAATTGCAGGTTTACAAATCACACTATGCTGTAATAGTCCAACTCAGTCTATACAGGTCCAAATGCATTGATTCCAAAGGCATGCGGTAGCTAAGACATCAAGATACATTTCATCAGAAGACACCAACATCCAAATCCAAAGCAATTCCAGTCAAAACAGACGATTACAAGCGCAGTTCGCACATTCTGATCAACCCTGAACAGCAACAGTAAAATGGACATATCTCATTCTACACTACTCCAATTGTCCTGAAATTTTACAGAAATCTCAAACACATAAATATCTACAACTTTCATGTTTTACATAAAGGCCAATTCGGCCTCTAACCATGTGATACAAAACCGGACAGAAAAGGGGGTTATGAAACCCTAACTTCCTCAAATTCCTTCCAAACCCAAAATTGGTTGCAATTACCAATCATTTACATCCACTAGAATCATAATCCCTCATTACCAACCATCATGAATAACCACAACATCATGATCACATTAAACCAGAAAATTCCTCAATAAAATAAAAACTTCACCAATTCATTTCAAACCAAGAAACAAACCACAAATTTCAACACTTTAGCTTCCACTAAGCACACATTAAGCATCATTAAGTATAAGAGGAAGGTCAAACACCACTTACCTAGTAAACAAGAGAAGAGGAGTTAATGGAACACCTTAGCTTCCTTAAAAACTTCACCAAACAACTTACTAGCACCAAATGGAGGGATTTTATGGAGTAGAAACTAGTTTATGTGATTGTTTTTGGAAGATTGAGCTAAATGGAAGCTAAAATGTTGAAGAGTTTCTTTCTTCTTTGCTCAAGAGAGAACCGGCCATGGAGGAGAAGAAAAGAGTGAATTTTAGTGATTTTTTTGAGATATTTAACTCAATGGTAAAAAGTCAAAAGGGTGAATAGTGTCCAACAAAGTCCAACCAATGATATAGTGACACTTGGCACTTCATAAATGCATCTCTATCCTTTAGTTTCCTCTCACATCAATCACATCTCATTCTCTACTTATCTCTTTACACCCGATAAATTTCAGCCAGTATCCAAAACTTAATCTTATTGGCCGAATTTTTCTGAACTTTTCGCACTAGTGGGTCCCACGTCCTTTATATATCCTTAATTTTTCAAAAACTACCCAATGCATTATACGTACATTTGATCTTGGAATCATGACATCATCGAAATGCATTATTGTGAAATATATTTGATGACTGATTTTATTGGTTACTCACTGAGCTTCTATTTCACCCCAAAAATATTTTATTCCCCTCCACAGGGCTCGTGGCGAAGGAAGGCTTGTAGTACTTATTCACGTGACTGGATGGCATATATCTTGTACAGTTCGGATTTGGAATCATTTTATGTATAGTTTGGGGAATTGTTTTCGCTTCGCTTATGACATGTAATTATTGGAGAATTTGATGTATATTTGAGATTTATATTGTAATTTAGTTGAGGACTGTAGTAAGTGAGTGAGTCCCGGCGAGAGCTGGGCAGGCGGCCCCCCGAACCCTTTGGTTCGCCTTAGGGGTAGGTGGGGCCGTCACAGGTGGTATCAGAGCTTAAGTTTCAGATCTCTGTATTGTATCCTAGGCTTGAAGTTTAGGAGGCCGGACTGTGGGTTTAATTTGAAATATCAGTGCTTCTTGTATGACTGAAAGGCGGACATGTAGGTGTTATTTGACTCTTAGTGTTTGCTTGGAATGCTTGAGTGATTCTTGCGGGATGTCTTGATTTGATTGGTACAAGATAGAATGTCGAGGATGACATTCTTTTAAGGAGGGGAGTTTGTGACGCCCCGAAAGAATGAGTGTGAGAATCCGAAAATTTTTATGTATTTTCTAGACATTGTTTTGTTTCCTTGTTTATAATTTTGTACCTTTCTTCTAGATATTAATTTTCTATACATTTTTATAAAGGAATATAATTTTCAAATCATTTCCTTGATACGAGTTAATCCACGTTAAGTTTGAAGTGTATTATGGACGTGGGACTCGCTAGTGCGGTAAATGCAATATATTTTTGACAACTTGTTGGAGGTTTGTATTAAGTGATATTATTTTACAAGGTGCTAAGAGATTTGTATTAGAGAGACAAAACGATAAGCTTTAAGCTAAAAGGTGACAAGTGTCACCATTCAATTCACCCTTGGACTTTTGACCAAGATATTTTTACCATCTTAAAGCTAATTTTGGCCATTTTATTTCTTCATTTGAAGCTCTCTCGGCCGAACTCCTTAGGGAGAGAAAAGAAAGAAACCTCCAACTTTTTTCTTCAATTTCTTGCCTTGATCTCACAAACCAACCGCTAAAACTTTGATTTGCTCCATAAAAACCTTTCTCTTGGTAGGATTAAGGTGAGTGGTGAAGTGGTTTGAGAAACAAAGGTGCTAAGTTGCTTGTTGTCTTGAGGTTACAAGGTGAGTTGTTAAGAATCTTTCCCTTTAGCTTTGCTAATGTTCCATTGGTGGCTTTAGTGGTTTAATATGATGACAGTTTATGGTTGGAAGTGAAGGTTTGATGAATTTTGATTTATTCTTGCTATTTTTCTGTTTTGTATGAGGATAATGGTTTGATATGGTGTAAAATGAAGCTTGTATATGTTAGTTGAAGTTGGTTGCGGAAAATTTCTGGTTTGATACGAAATTCCAGGTTTAGGGTTTGAATTTTCCCTGTTCTGACCGGATTCATTTGGGCATGCTAGAGGCCGAATCAGGCTTAGGTTAAAACATGAAAGTTTTAGAAAATGGTGTAATCTATCTGTCTACAAAATTTCAGCTCAATCGGAGCAACGTAGCCTGTGAAAAGATGAAAATACCCTTGACTGCCCATGAACCCTATTTCGCGCCCAGATTTTTGTTTTCGTGGAGTTTTCCATTTTTGACCATGAAAATGTATGATTTGGCTTTTGAGGTCTTCATAAAAATGTAGGTTTATGTCTTGGCTTCGAAACACCGTAAGATTCGTTTCAATCCGATAAGGGTAGCTTCAGTTATGGATATTGTGCCGAAAGGTGTTAAACGAAACTTTTATACGTTAATTGCGATCGTTGCGGAAAATTTACGCTTGAGGGAATGAATTCCGGTTTCTAGGGTTTAATTGGGGGATTTTCTAATGGTGGCTCTTAAGCTTCTAATTAGCTTTGATTGAGGGATATTGTGGCCTAATTGGATGCATTTTATTGCTTATTAACCGTACGTGTGATTGGTGATATATTGTAGGTTGGAAATGAAGCATTTATGGGGAAATGCTGTCCGAACTTGGAGAATGTATGATTGCTTTGAGTTTGTGATTTAGCGCTTGGACTCGGGCAAGGTAATGGTATATGATGGATGGTTTCTGAGCCGTGGAGGTGAGTGACCCTCAACTATTTCCCAAGTACTTTTGAAATGTTTCTTGCATTATTTACTCGACTGCATATCATGCGTGCTTGCATGTGAGTTCATGACATGATTTGGTTTTAATGAGTTCTTGGGGAGTCTTGTGCTGAACACCAACGTCTCCACCCTGTTTATTGTTCATGACATGATCTGGAGCACCAACGTTGCTCCCCCTTATTGTTTAACGTTAAGTGATCTATTTGAGCGTTGGGTGTTTCAGTGCAATGATTTCACTGGCTCACGAGAGCAAACATACGTACATTTGATCTTGGAATCATGACATCATCGAAATGCATTATTGTGAAATATATTTGATGACTGATTTTATTGGTTACTCACTGAGCTTCTATCTCACCCCAAAAATATTTTATTCCCCTCCACAGGGCTCGTGGCGAAGGAAGGCTTGTAGTACTTATTCACGTGACTGGATGGCATATATCTTGTACAGTTTGGATTTGGAATCATTTTATGTATAGTTTGGGGAATTTTTTTCGCTTCGCTTATGACATGTAATTATTGGAGAATTTGGTGTATATTTGAGATTTATATTGTAATTTAGTTGAGGACTGTAGTAAGTGAGTGAGTCCCGGCGAGAGCTGGGCAGGCGGCCCCCCGAACCCTTTGGTTCGCCTTAGGGTAGGTGGGGCCGTCACAGGTGGTATCAGAGCTTAAGTTTCAGATCTCTGTAGTGTATCCTAGGCTTGAAGTTTAGGATGCCGGACTGTGGGTTTAATTTGAAATATCAGTGCTTCTTGTATGACTGAAAGGCGGACATGTAGGTGTTATTTGACTCTTAGTCTTTGCTTGGAATGCTTGAGTGATTCTTGCGGGATGTCTTGATTTGATTGGTACAAGATGAAATGTCGAGGATGACATTCTTTTAAGGAGGGGAGTTTGTGACGCCCCGAAAGAATGAGTGTGAGAATCCGAAAATTTTTATATATTTTCTAGACATTATTTTGTTTCCTTGTTTATAATTTTGTACCTTGCTTCTAGATATTAATTTTCTATACATTTTTATAAAGGAATATAATTTTCAAATCATTTCCTTGATACGAGTTAATCCACGTTAAGTTTGAAGTGTATTATGGACGTGGGACTCGCTAGTGCGGTAAATGCAATATATTTTTGACAACTTGTTGGAGGTTTGTATTAAGTGATATTATTTTACAAGTTGCTAAGAGATTTGTATTAGAAAGACAAAACGATAAGCTTTAAGCTAAAAGGTGACAAGTGTCACCATTCAATTCACCCTTGGACTTTTGACCAAGATATTTTTACCATCTTAAAGCTAATTTTGGCCATTTTATTTCTTCATTTGAAGCTCTCTTGGCCGAACTCCTTAGGGAGAGAAAAGAAAGAAACCTCCAACTTTTTTCTTCAATTTCTTGCCTTGATCTCACAAACCAACCGCTAAAACTTTGATTTGCTCCATAAAAACCTTTCTCTTGGTAGGATTAAGGTGAGTGGTGAAGTGGTTTGAGAAACAAAGGTGCTAAGTTGCTTGTTGTCTTGAGGTTACAAGGTGAGTTGTTAAGAATCTTTCCCTTTAGCTTTGCTAATGTTCAATTGGTGGCTTTAGTGGTTTAATATGATGACAGTTTATGGTTGGAAGTGAAGGTTTGATGAATTTTGATTTATTCTTGTTATTTTTCTGTTTTGTATGAGGATAATGGTTTGATATGGTGTAAAATGAAGCTTGAATATGTTAGTTGAAGTTGGTTGCGGAAAATTTCTGGTTTGATACGAAATTCCAGGTTTAGGGTTTGAATTTTCCCTGTTTTGACCGGATTTATTTGGGCATGTTAGAAGCCGAATCAGGCTTAGGTTAAAACATGAAAGTTTTAGAAAATGGTGTAATCTAGCTGTCAACAAATTTTGAACTCAAGCGGAACAACGTAGCCTGTGAAAAGATGAAAATACCCTTGACTGCCCATGAACCCTATTTCGCGCCCAGATTTTCGTTTTCGTGGAGTTTTCCATTTTTGACCATGAAAATGTATGATTTGGCTTTTGAGGTCTTCATAAAAATGTAGGTTTATGTCTTGGCTTCGAAACACCGTAAGATTCGTTTCAATCCGATAAGGGTAGCTTTAGTTATGGATATTGTGCCGAAAGGTGTTAAACGAAACTTTTATACGTTAATTGCGATCGTTGCGGAAAATTTACGCTTCAGGGAATGAATTCCGGTTTCTAGGGTTTAATAGGGGGTTTTTCTAATGGTGGCTCTTAAGCTTCAAATTAGCTTTGATTGAGGGATATTGTGGCCTAATTGGATGCATTTTATTGCTTATTAACCGTACGTGTGATTGGTGATATATTGTAGGTTGGAAATGAAGCATTTATGGGAAAATGCTGTCCGAACTTGGAGAATGTATGATTGCTTTGAGTTTGTGATTTAGCGCTTGGACTCGGGCAAGGTAATGGTATATGATGGATGGTTTCTGAGCCGTGGAGGTGAGTGACCCTCAACTATTTCCCAAGTACTTTTGAAATGTTTCTTGCATTATTTACTCGACTGCATATCATGCGTGCTTGCATGTGAGTTCATGACATGATTTGGTTTTAATGAGTTCTTGGGGAATCTTGTGCTGAACACCAACGTCTCCACCCTGTTTATTGTTCATGACATGATCTGGAGCACCAACGTTGCTCCCCCTTATTGTTTAACGTTAAGTGATCTATTTGAGCGTTGGGTGTTTCAGTGCAATGATTTCACTGGCTCACGAGAGCAAAAATACGTACATTTGATCTTGGAATCATGACATCATCGAAATGCATTATTGTGAAATATATTTGATGACTGATTTTATTGGTTACTCACTGAGCTTCTATCTCACCCCAAAAATATTTTATTCCCCTCCACAGGGCTCGTGGCGAAGGAAGGCTTGTAGTACTTATTCACGTGACTGGATGGCATATATCTTGTACAGTTTGGATTTGGAATCATTTTATGTATAGTTTGGGGAATTGTTTTCGCTTCGCTTATGACATGTAATTATTGGAGAATTTGATGTATATTTGAGATTTATATTGTAATTTAGTTGAGGACTGTAGTAAGTGAGTGAGTCCCGGCGAGAGCTGGGCAAGGCGGCCCCCCGAACCCTTTGGTTCGCCTTAGGGGTAGGTGGGGCCGTCACAGGTGGTATCAGAGCTTAAGTTTCAGATCTCTGTAGTGTATCCTAGGCTTGAAGTTTAGGATGCCGGACTGTGGGTTTAATTTGAAATATCAGTGCTTCTTGTATGACTGAAAGGCGGACATGTAGGTGTTATTTGACTCTTAGTGTTTGCTTGGAATGCTTGAGTGATTCTTGCGGGATGTCTTGATTTGATTGGTACAAGATGAAATGTCGAGGATGACATTCTTTTAAGGAGGGGAGTTTGTGACGCCCCGAAAGAATGAGTGTGAGAATCCGAAAATTTTTATATATTTTCTAGACATTATTTTGTTTCCTTGTTTATAATTTTGTACCTTTCTTCTAGATATTAATTTTCTATACATTTTTATAAAGGAATATAATTTTCAAATCATTTCCTTGATACGAGTTAATCACGTTAAGTTTGAAGTGTATTATGGACGTGGGACTCGCTAGTGCGGTAAATGCAATATATTTTTGACAACTTGTTGGAGGTTTGTATTAAGTGATATTATTTTACAAGGTGCTAAGAGATTTGTATTAGAGAGACAGAACGATAAGCTTTAAGCTAAAAGGTGACAAGTGTCACCATTCAATTCACCCTTGGACTTTTGACCAGGATATTTTTACCATCTTAAAGCTAATTTTGGCCATTTTATTTCTTCATTTGAAGCTCTCTTGGCCGAACTCCTTAGGGAGAGAAAAGAAAGAAACCTCCAACTTTTTTCTTCAATTTCTTGCCTTGATCTCACAAACCAACCGCTAAAACTTTGATTTGCTCCATAAAAACCTTTCTCTTGGTAGGATTAAGGTGAGTGGTGAAGTGGTTTGAGAAACAAAGGTGCTAAGTTGCTTGTTGTCTTGAGGTTACAAGGTGAGTTGTTAAGAATCTTTCCCTTTAGCTTTGCTAATGTTCAATTGGTGGCTTTAGTGGTTTAATATGATGACAGTTTATGGTTGGAAGTGAAGGTTTGATGAATTTTGATTTATTCTTGTTATTTTTCTGTTTTGTATGAGGATAATGGTTTGATATGGTGTAAAATGAAGCTTGTATATGTTAGTTGAAGTTGGTTGCGGAAAATTTCTGGTTTGATACGAAATTCCAGGTTTAGGGTTTGAATTTTCCCTGTTCTGACCGGATTCATTTGGGCATGCTAGAGGCCGAATCAGGCTTAGGTTAAAACATGAAAGTTTTAGAAAATGGTGTAATCTATCTGTCTTCAAAATTTCAGCTCAATCGGAGCAACGTAGCCTGTAAAAAGATGAAAATACCCTTGACTGCCCATGAACCCTATTTCGCGCCCAGATTTTTGTTTTCGTGGAGTTTTCCATTTTTGACCATGAAAATGTATGATTTGGCTTTTGAGGTCTTCATAAAAATGTAGGTTTATGTCTTGGCTTCGAAACACCGTAAGATTCGTTTCAATCCGATAAGGGTAGCTTCAGTTATGGATATTGTGCCGAAAGGTGTTAAACGAAACTTTTATACGTTAATTGCGATCGTTGCGGAAAATTTACGCTTGAGGGAATGAATTCCGGTTTCTAGGGTTTAATTGGGGGTTTTTCTAATGGTGGCTCTTAAGCTTCTAATTAGCTTTGATTGAGGGATATTGTGGCCTAATTGGATGCATTTTATTGCTTATTAACCGTACGTGTGATTGGTGATATATTGTAGGTTGGAAATGAAGCATTTATGGGGAAATGCTGTCCGAACTTTGAGAATGTGTGAGAACCCGTAATTTTCATTTTCTAGGTTTTAGAATTTTTCATGATTTGTTTTCTGCATTTTCGTGATTAGAAAATTTTTCTAGATAATTTTAAGGAGTAGATATAATTTTTAGATGATTTTTCTAGTATCGAATGGATTTTGAGAAATTAAGAGCAGATACCGGACGTGGGACCCACTAGTGCGAAAAGTTCGAATAAATTCGGTCGACTAGATTAAGTTTTGGATACTGGAATTATATTTATCGGGTGTTAAGAGATAAGTAGAGAGTGCTAAGTGGATTAATATAAGGGAGACAAGGTAGTTGAGCATTTAATAAAAGGTGACAAGTGTCACCATTTGATTGGGCTTACTTTAAGACTTTCTTACCATTGACTTAAATAACCAAAAATGACCCAAAAATCATCAAAAATCCTCCAAGGGTGGCCGACTTTCTTGAAGCTCAAAGGAAAGAAAACTCTTCACAATTTTGGTCTCCAATCTTGCTCAATCTCTCAAATCAACCGATTAATCTTCCAATTGTTCCATAAAACTCCTCCACTTAGTGATTTTGAGGTGATTGGTGAAGTTATTTGGAAAGTTAAGGTGGTCCATAGCTCTCTCTCTCTTGTTTTAAAGGTAAGTTATGAAGAACCACCCTCCTCCTTTAATTGATGCTCAAATCATGCTTAGTGGAAGTAGAAGATGCAAGTTTATGGATTAATTCTTGATTTGTGGTTGAAATGATGACTTTTTATTATTTTTGGGGATTTTTCTGTTTTATTATAAGCATGATGGTGTGGCTATCTATGATGATTGGATATGGTTTATAATGAGTATAGGAGGTGGGAAAAGTGATTAATTGCAACTAATTTCGGTTTTGGAAGAAAATTGGAAAATCTAGGGTTCTTAAGGGTGCATTCTGTCCGAATTTTTAGGTCATAGATAGAGGCCGAATTTGTGACGACCCCACTTCTCCCAAGGGCGAACCCCAGGGTATCGGCGGGCCGCCCGCCCAGCTCTCGCCGGGACTCAGTCGCTCACTACAGTCCTCAACCAAATTACAATATAAATCTCAAAATTACATCAAATTCTCCAATGATTACATATTACAAATGCAGCGGAAACAATTCCCAACTATACATAAAATGATTCCAAATCCAAATTGTACAAAATATAACAATTCTAACTAAGCCATCCAGTCACGTGAACAAGTATTACAAGTCCTTCCTTCGCCTTGAACCCTGTGGAGGGGAATAAAATAGTTTTGGGGTGAGCTAGAAGCTCAGCGAGTAACCAGTAAAATCATTAAACAAATATATTTCACAATAATGCATTTCGATGATGTCATGATTCCAAGATCAAATATACGTATTGTTGCTCTCGTGAGCCAGTGAAATCATAGCACTTGAACACCCAACGCTCAAATAGAGCATAACACACGAACAGAGAGAGGAAGCCCCTTTTTGAGCTCCAGATAAACATGAACATGAACCACAAACAGAGTGGAGACGTTGGTGTCCAGCACAAGACTTTCCCAGAACTCATTGAAGCCAAAATCATATCATGGATTCACATGCAAGCACGCATGAGATGCAATCGAGTAAATAATGCAAGAAACATTTCACAAGTACTTTGGAAATAGTTTAGGGTCACTCACCTCCACGGCTCTGAAACCATCCATCATATAGCATTGCCTTGCTCAAATCCAAGTCTTAGATCACAAACTCAATGCAAACAAGTCCTTTCAAAGTTCGGACAGCACTTCCCCTAAATCTTCTTACTTTCCCAGCCATCAAGGCTTCATGATTTCCTCATTCCAACCCAAAGGTACACACACAACTACAAGTTCATCCAATAGCCATTCAGCAAGCTCCAAGTAATACAAATACAAGTCAAGCTAGGGAAAAGTCCGGAAATGAAAGTTAAGCTCAAAACCAGAAAAATAGTTTTTGATGTCATTTTGCGGTAATGGCACCAAAGGCGTTATGATTGTCGGATGAAGGTCCAAAACCCACCGTTTCGAAGCTAAGAAACAGGGCTACAACAATGTAGAAGGCCACTCAATCCAAATCCTAGCACAACTAGGTCAAATATGCCAAAAATACCAAACCAGAACCACTAAAACAGGTTCACAAATCACACAATGCTGTAATTACTATAACTCAGCCTATACAGGTCCAAATGCCGAACTTCCAAAGGCATATGTTAGCTAAGACATCCAGCTACATTTCATCAGAAGACACCAACTTCAAAAACCAAACCAATTCCAGTGAAAACAAACGATTACAAGCGCAGATTTCACATTCTGAACAACCCAGACCAGCAACAGTAAAATCGACATAACTCACTCTACACAAATCCAAATGACCTGAAATTTTGCAGGCACTTCAAACTCATCAATACCTACAACTTTCATGTTTTGAGCAAAGGCCAATTCGGCCTCTATCTAGGACCAAAAACTTCGGACAGAATGAAGAACCAAGAACCCTAATTTTCCAGATTTCCTTCCAAATCCAAAATTGATTGCAATTTTCTATCATATGCACCTACTAGAGCCAAAGCCCCTTATTACCAACCATCAAAAACAATCACACCATCAAGATCATATGAAACCAGAAAATTCCTCAAAAAATAAAAAACTCAACCAAATCACTTCAAACCAAGAAATAATCCACAAATTTCAGCACTCTAATCACTACTAATCATATCTTAAGCATCAATGGGTGTAGGTGGAAGTTTAAGCTTCACTTACCAAGAAACAAGAGAGAGAGAGATGTTGGCCACCTTAGACCTTCAAACAAACTTCACTACAACACTTACTAGCACTAGAAGAAAGGTTTTTATGGAGTAGAATCTAATCTAGGCTTTTGTTTGTGGGAGATTGAAGCAAATGGAGCTTGAAAGTTGAAGAAATGCACTTCCTTCTTGAGCTAGGGAGATCCGGCCACCAAGAGAAGAAAATGGTGATTTTTGTGCATTTTTTTGATATTTAATCCTTTGGTCAAAAAAGTCAAGAAAGTGAATAGTAAATCTTAAAGTCCAACCAATGAGAATGTGACACTTGTCACCTCATTAAATGCATTCCTATCCTTTCTTTCTTCTCTCACATCAATCATTTCACACACTCTACTTGTCTATTAACACCCGATAAATTTTACACAGTATCCGAAATTTAACCTAATTGGCCGAATTTTTCCGAACTTTTCGCACTTGTGGGTCCCACGTCCGTTATATATTCTTAATTTTCTAAAAACTCTCCAATACTAGGAAAATCATTTAAAAACCATTTTTGCTCATAAACTTTATCTGGAAAATTTTCTAATCAAGAAAATGTAGAAAATGCGGGCGTTTCAAACTCATTTTTTTTCGGGGCGTCACAATCTCCCCTCCTTAAAAGAATGTCGTCCTCGACATTCCCTCTTGTACCAATCAAGTCAAGACATCCCGCAAAAATCTCTCAAGAGTCAATTCAAACCCACAGTCCGGCATCCTAAACTTCAAGCCTAGGATACACTACAGAGATCTGAAGCCTAAGCTCTGATACCAACTGTGACGACCCCACTTCTCCCAAGGGCGAACCCCAGGGTATCGGCGGGCCGCCCGCCCAGCTCTCGCCGGGACTCAGTCGCTCACTACAGTCCTCAACCAAATTACAATATAAATCTCAAAATTACATCAAATTCTCCAATGATTACATATTACAAATGCAGCGGAAACAATTCCCAACTATACATAAAATGATTCCAAATCCAAATTGTACAAAATATAACAATTCTAACTAAGCCATCCAGTCACGTGAACAAGTATTACAAGTCCTTCCTTCGCCTTGAACCCTGTGGAGGGGAATAAAATAGTTTTGGGGTGAGCTAGAAGCTCAGCGAGTAACCAGTAAAATCATTAAACAAATATATTTCACAATAATGCATTTCGATGATGTCATGATTCCAAGATCAAATATACGTATTGTTGCTCTCGTGAGCCAGTGAAATCATAGCACTTGAACACCCAACGCTCAAATAGAGCATAACACACGAACAGAGAGAGGAAGCCCCTTTTTGAGCTCCAGATAAACATGAACATGAACCACAAACAGAGTGGAGACGTTGGTGTCCAGCACAAGACTTTCCCAGAACTCATTGAAGCCAAAATCATATCATGGATTCACATGCAAGCACGCATGAGATGCAATCGAGTAAATAATGCAAGAAACATTTCACAAGTACTTTGGAAATAGTTTAGGGTCACTCACCTCCACGGCTCTGAAACCATCCATCATATAGCATTGCCTTGCTCAAATCCAAGTCTTAGATCACAAACTCAATGCAAACAAGTCCTTTCAAAGTTCGGACAGCACTTCCCCTAAATCTTCTTACTTTCCCAGCTATCAAGGCTTCATGATTTCCTCATTCCAACCCAAAGGTACACACACAACTACAAGTTCATCCAATAGCCATTCAGCAAGCTCCAAGTAATACAAATACAAGTCAAGCTAGGGAAAAGTCCGGAAATGAAAGTTAAGCTCAAAACCAGAAAAATAGTTTTTGATGTCATTTTGCGGTAATGGCACCAAAGGCGTTATGATTGTCGGATGAAGGTCCAAAACCCACCGTTTCGAAGCTAAGAAACAGGGCTACAACAATGTAGAAGGCCACTCAATCCAAATCCTAGCACAACTAGGTCAAATATGCCAAAAATACCAAACCAGAACCACTAAAACAGGTTCACAAATCACACAATGCTGTAATTACTATAACTCAGCCTATACAGGTCCAAATGCCGAAATTCCAAAGGCATATGTTAGCTAAGACATCCAGCTAGATTGCATCAGAAGACACCAACTTCAAAAACCAAACCAATTCCAGTGAAAACAAACGATTACAAGCGCAGATTTCACATTCTGAACAACCCAGACCAGCAACAGTAAAATCGACATAACTCACTCTACACAAATCCAAATGACCTGAAATTTTGCAGACACTTCAAACTCATCAATACCTACAACTTTCATGTTTTGAGCCAAGGCCAATTCGGCCTCTATCTAGGACCAAAAATTTTGGACAGAATGAAGAACCAAGAACCCTAATTTTCCAGATTTCCTTCCAAATCCAAAATTGATTGCAATTTTCTATCATATGCACCTACTAGAGCCAAAGCCCCTTATTACCAACCATCAAAAACAATCACACCATCAAGATCATATGAAACCAGAAAATTCCTCAAAAAATAAAAAACTCAACCAAATCACTTCAAACCAAGAAATAATCCACAAATTTCAGCACTCTAATCACTACTAATCATATCTTAAGCATCAATGGGTGTAGGTGGAAGTTTAAGCTTCACTTACCAAGAAACAAGAGAGAGAGAGATGTTGGCCACCTTAGACCTTCAAACAAACTTCACTACAACACTTACTAGCACTAGAAGAAAGGTTTTTATGGAGTAGAATCTAATCTAGGCTTTTGTTTGTGGGAGATTGAAGCAAATGGAGCTTGAAAGTTGAAGAAATGCACTTCCTTCTTGAGCTAGGGAGATCCGGCCACCAAGAGAAGAAAATGGTGATTTTTGTGCATTTTTTTGATATTTAATCCTTTGGTCAAAAAAGTCAAGAAAGTGAATAGTAATTCTTAAAGTCCAACCAATGAGAATGTGACACTTGTCACCTCATTAAATGCATTCCTATCCTTTCTTTCTTCTCTCACATCAATCATTTCACACACTCTACTTGTCTATTAACACCCGATAAATTTTACACAGTATCCGAAATTTAACCTAATTGGCCGAATTTTTCCGAACTTTTCGCACTTGTGGGTCCCACGTCCGTTATATATTCTTAATTTTCTAAAAACTCTCCAATACTAGGAAAATCATTTAAAAACCATTTTTGCTCATAAACTTTATCTGGAAAATTTTCTAATCAAGAAAATGTAGAAAATGCGGGCGTTTCAAACTCATTTTTTTTCGGGGCGTCACAGAATTGGCCTTAACTCAAAACATGAAAGTTGTAGGGAATGCCATTTTAGAGGTGCGTACAAAATTTCAGGTCAATCAGAGTTGTGTGGAATGAGATAAGTCGAAATTACTATTGCTGTTCTGGTTTACCCGACATTGGGATTTGCGACTGTAATTGGTTGTTTTGACTGGAATTGCTTCCGAATTGGGTGTTGAGGCCTTCTGATGAAATTTATCCCTATTTCGTAGCTTTTAGCTGGTTTTGGAATTTCTGGATTTGGACTTGTAGAGCCTGAGTTATGATATTTCCGCTAGAATGCGTTTTGGTGAATCTGTTTTACGATTTTGATGTAGTATCTTGTATTTTTGACCTGTTTACACTCAAAACTGGGTTGAGTGACCTTCTGTGATGTTGTAGCCCTGTCGTTTAGCTTCGAGATGATGGGTCTTGTACCCTCATCCGATAAGCGTAGTGAAATTGGTGCCATTACCGCAAAATGACGTCAAAACTGTTTTTTTTTTGGGACCAAAGTGAATTGCATTTCTGAAATTTCTGGTTTCCTCTATTGTTTGTAAATGTTATGGAACCTTATTGGGGTCATGTTTGGCCTTGGTTTATGACTCGTTATCGAGTCTCATTGTATTTGTTTACATGTTTTTAGGGCGTGACCGTGGTGCCCAACGTTCTTTTGACTAAAGTGCTTGAAACCACATTTGCTAGCGTGGTGAGTTTACTACTCACTTGTGTGCTATTATATGGCTTTGCTACTTGAACTTGGTGCTTGGAATGTTAATTGCTTGAAGTGAAAGTGTACTTTATCACTCTCACTTATTGTTTCGCATGTTATTGAAAAGTTATTGGAATGTTATATGAAATGTTATATGAAATGAAATACAAATGTTATCAATGTTATCAATGACTTCAAATATTATCCATGAGCTCAATCCCATTGGAAATTGATTGAATCGAGCCGGCGAGGGCTTGGTCGTGCCAATTAATGTACCTTGGGCAACGTTATATGGAATCTTGTAGTATGAGAGACTCTTGATTCCGGTTTACTCGAGTAATACCACAATGCATGCGTTTGGATTTCGGGCCCGGTTGAGGAATGTTAGGAGGAAGGGAATGGAAGTTAAGTGAAGTCTACGGTTGGTTACTTTCAAACATTGACGGAGAGTCAATGAGATCCGATCAAGAATGCAAACGAGGAAAAGGGCTCTTGAGAGCCACCCGTATCCTTTTATCCTCATTATTAATGTGTGGCTTTACTTATTTTTGGTCAATTGAACTGTTCAACTTGATGCATCTATGAACTTGGTGGCTTGAGTTGTATTCTCACTGAGCAATTAGCTCACCCCGTTCCTTTTGTTTTCCTTACAGGATTATGACTCTTTTGGAATGAATTTTGATAAATGGTTGCCGAATGAACTAGATGAATGTCTCTTTTGTATTGTATATAAAATGGGACCCTAAATGTATCATTAGGGCCGTTTTCACTTTTGTTTTGGCAAACCACATATGTAGTGACTTTTGTATCACTTTTAAATGCCATTTTGGCTTGTAAATGCTAAATGTTATGTTGTATATGTATTTCGATGTTTGGTTAGGTTCGGACGGGTCGGTTACTATTCATGGCCGACTCCGGATTTTGTTTCTTTTATTTTGGGTTTTTGCCCTTTTGCCTTGTTTTCACGCGTTATAAGTTCCGGAACGTGATAGATCGCTCTATACTGCACCGTTAGTCCTGGCGAGAGCTGGGCAGGCAGTCCGCTAACCTCTTTGGTTCGCCTTAGGGGAAGGTGGGGCTGTCACAGGTGGTATCAGAGCCACTTCGCGTGGTCTCTGCGCGGAGTGAGCCTAGGGCCAAGTGGTGTTATGGTCCTGATTTCATGAATATGTCTAAGTGCTCTTTTGAGCATAAGTTATGAATTGGGCATGTCATAAGTGTAAAAATTTTTATCATGAAACTTGAGGAAGATAGATATGTATGTCGGGTAGGAATCTTTAGTATGGATGATTTACGCTTGGGACCGGCCGGCTCGAGTTGTGAATTATCTTAAATGGGATTCTTGCGCCCGAATACGAAAGAGACGAGAGTCTAGGTTAGAAAGAATTGGGCGAACTAGAAATTGTGATTTTGTATGTACCTGACTGACTGTTCTGTATACTTGTTGATACTGTTATGTGTTCTCTGTATATGTGTTATGTGTTTAAATGCTCTACGAGGGAGTGGAGTAGTTAATTGTTCTTGTTTACTTGTTCCTGTTTAGTGCTGCGAGAAGGAGGGGTTAGGTGCCCTTTAACAGTATACTTATTTTGTGACCTAGATCGACTTAGATTGTATGGAAGGCACACGTAGTGGACGGGGGCGTGGGCGCGGGAATAGGCAAGCTACGCCAGACCGGGGTGCTGGGGAAACCTCCTCTGGACCCCATCTTGAACCGAGAGTCGATCCCAGTGTACAGATAGCTGCTGCTATGCAGCAAATGACAAACTTGCTGGCACAAGTGGTGCAGCAACAAGGCCAGAATCCAAATCCTAATCCAGGGAACCCTGGAAACCCTGGCAATCATGTTGAGAGCGAAGACAGAGCTCTGGAACGATTTCAAAAGTTTGCCCCACCCAAGTTCATTGGGGGACCCGATCCGGATGTTGCTGAAAGGTGGCTCGAAAAGATGGTCGATATTTTCGCCGCCCTGCACTATACAGAAGAACGGCAGGTGACTTTTGCCGTTTTCCAGCTGGAAGAGGCGGCCCGCTCCTGGTTGAATGTCATTCGGCAAAAATGGGAGCGGGAACAAACGCCCAAGACTTGGGTAAATTTTATGAGGGAGTTTAACGCGAAATTCTTCCCTCCTCTGGTTCAGGAAAGGAAGGAAGATGAGTTCATCCGACTCCGCCAAGGAGCTCAATCGGTGGCGGAATACGAGAGCCAGTTCACCCGCCTGTCCAAATTTGCGCCTGAGTTGATTGTGATGGAGCAACGGCGAATTAGGCGTTTTATCCAGGGCCTAAACGTGGAGATTCAGAAGGACCTCGCAGTGGCTCAAATCAATGCTTTTAGTGAGGCCGTTGAGAAGGCCCAACGGGTAGAGAGTGCCAGATTGCAAGTAAGAAATTTCCAGGCGAAAAAGCGAGAATTTCCTGGAAATAGTTCGGGGCAGGGGGATGAAAGTACCCCTTCCAAGTTTGGGCGAGGAATTGGAGAAGAAAGGGTACCGGGAGTGTCACGAGAGAGCCCGTCACGAGGCGGCCATTTGGGGAGAGGCCAGAGAGGAGGCTCGGCTTCTGCAGCACGCGGACCTTGCGGGTACTGCGGAAAGTCGAATCATTCTGAAGACAATTGCTGGAAGAAGGGAGGCAAATGTCTGCGTTGTGGAAGCGCAGACCACAAGCTTGCTACCTGCCTACTTATGACGCAAGAAGGAAGGGGAGCTCAAACTACGTCAAAGACCAACACGGGACCGGATAAGGGGAATGGGACGAAATCTAAGGTAGCAGCTCGAGTGTATTCACTGGAGCCACAACAGGTCCCCGATTCTCCTGAGATTGAGGAAGGTATGATTGCGGTATTTCTGCGGACATATTAGTAGATCCCGGTGTTACTCATCCATTTGTCAATCCCAATTTTGATGGACGAAATAGATACCACGCCTGCTTGTCTACCCTACGACCTGAAAGTAGTATTCCTTTGAGGAAATCATCGTTTGAGCCTTGGTATGGTTTGTAAGGATCGCAGAGTTTGGGTAGGAGAGAGAATAGTGTTCGCGAAAAAAAAAAAATCATGGGATAGAAAAGACTACTTGGGAGGTGAAAAAGGAATACCCTGAGCTGTTTGTGAACCAAGGTGAGAAATTTCGAGGGCGAAATTCTTTTAAGGGGGAGAGAGTGTGAGAACCCGTAATTTTCATTTTCTAGGTTTTAGAATTTTTCATGATTTGTTTTCTGCATTTTCGTGATTAGAAAATTTTTCTAGATAATTTTAAGGAGTAGATATAATTTTTAGATGATTTTTCTAGTATCGAATGGATTTTGAGAAATTAAGAGCAGATACCGGACGTGGGACCCACTAGTGCGAAAAGTTCGAATAAATTCGGTCGACTAGATTAAGTTTTGGATACTGGAATTATATTTATCGGGTGTTAAGAGATAAGTAGAGAGTGCTAAGTGGATTAATATAAGGGAGACAAGGTAGTTGAGCATTTAATAAAAGGTGACAAGTGTCACCATTTGATTGGGCTTACTTTAAGACTTTCTTACCATTGACTTAAATAACCAAAAATGACCCAAAAATCATCAAAAATCCTCCAAGGGTGGCCGACTTTCTTGAAGCTCAAAGGAAAGAAAACTCTTCACAATTTTGGTCTCCAATCTTGCTCAATCTCTCAAATCAACCGATTAATCTTCCAATTGTTCCATAAAACTCCTCCACTTAGTGATTTTGAGGTGATTGGTGAAGTTATTTGGAAAGTTAAGGTGGTCCATAGCTCTCTCTCTCTTGTTTTAAAGGTAAGTTATGAAGAACCACCCTCCTCCTTTAATTGATGCTCAAATCATGCTTAGTGGAAGTAGAAGATGCAAGTTTATGGATTAATTCTTGATTTGTGGTTGAAATGATGACTTTTTATTATTTTTGGGGATTTTTCTGTTTTATTATAAGCATGATGGTGTGGCTATCTATGATGATTGGATATGGTTTATAATGAGTATAGGAGGTGGGAAAAGTGATTAATTGCAACTAATTTCGGTTTTGGAAGAAAATTGGAAAATCTAGGGTTCTTAAGGGTGCATTCTGTCCGAATTTTTAGGTCATAGATAGAGGCCGAATTGGCCTTAACTCAAAACATGAAAGTTGTAGGGAATGCCATTTTAGAGGTGCCTACAAAATTTCAGGTCAATCAGAGTTGTGTGGAATGAGATAAGTCGAAATTACTATTGCTGTTCTGGTTTACCCGACATTGGGATTTGCGACTGTAATTGGTTGTTTTGACTGGAATTGCTTCCGAATTGGGTGTTGAGGCCTTCTGATTAAATTTATCCCTATTTCGTAGCTTTCAGCTGGTTTTGGAATTTCTGGATTTGGACTTGTAGAGCCTGAGTTATGATATTTCCGCTAGAATGCATTTTGGTGAATCTGTTTTACGATTTTGATGTAGTATCTTGTATTTTTGACCTGTTTACACTCAAAACTGGGTTGAGTGACCTTCTGTGATGTTGTAGCCCTGTCTTTTAGCTTCGATATGGTGGGTCTTGTACCCTCATCCGATAAGCGTAGTGAAATTGGTGCCATTACCGCAAAATGACGTCAAAACTGTTTTTTTTTGGGACCAAAGTGAATTGCATTTCTGAAATTTCTGGTTTCCTCTATTGTTTGTAAATGTTATGGAACCTTATTGGGGTCATGTTTGGCCTTGGTTTATGACTCGTTATCGAGTCTCATTGTATTTGTTTACATGTTTTTAGGGCGTGACCGTGGTGCCCAACGTTCTTTTGACTAAAGTGCTTGAAACCACATTTGCTAGCGTGGTGAGTTTACTACTCACTTGTGTGCTATTATATGGCTTTGCTACTTGAACTTGGTGCTTGGAATGTTAATTGCTTGAAGTGAAAGTGTACTTTATCACTCTCACTTATTGTTTCGCATGTTATTGAAAAGTTATTGGAATGTTATATGAAATGTTATATGAAATGAAATACAAATGTTATCAATGTTATCAATGACTTCAAATATTATCCATGAGCTCAATCCCATTGGAAATTGATTGAATCGAGCCGGCGAGGGCTTGGTCGTGCCAATTAATGTACCTTGGGCAACGTTATATGGAATCTTGTAGTATGAGAGACTCTTGATTCCGGTTTACTCGAGTAATACCACAATGCATGCGTTTGGATTTCGGGCCCGGTTGAGGAATGTTAGGAGGAAGGGAATGGAAGTTAAGTGAAGTCTACGGTTGGTTACTTTCAAACATTGACGGAGAGTCAATGAGATCCGATCAAGAATGCAAACGAGGAAAAGGGCTCTTGAGAGCCACCCGTATCCTTTTATCCTCATTATTAATGTGTGGCTTTACTTATTTTTGGTCAATTGAACTGTTCAACTTGATGCATCTATGAACTTGGTGGCTTGAGTTGTATTCTCACTGAGCAATTAGCTCACCCCGTTCCTTTTGTTTTCCTTACAGGATTATGACTCTTTTGGAATGAATTTTGATAAATGGTTGCCGAATGAACTAGATGAATGTCTCTTTTGTATTGTATATAAAATGGGACCCTAAATGTATCATTAGGGCCGTTTTCACTTTTGTTTTGGCAAACCACATATGTAGTGACTTTTGTATCACTTTTAAATGCCATTTTGGCTTGTAAATGCTAAATGTTATGTTGTATATGTATTTCGATGTTTGGTTAGGTTCGGACGGGTCGGTTACTATTCATGGCCGACTCCGGATTTTGTTTCTTTTATTTTGGGTTTTTGCCCTTTTGCCTTGTTTTCACGCGTTATAAGTTCCGGAACGTGATAGATCGCTCTATACTGCACCGTTAGTCCTGGCGAGAGCTGGGCAGGCAGTCCGCTAACCTCTTTGGTTCGCCTTAGGGGAAGGTGGGGCTGTCACAGAATGTGTGATTGCTTTGAGTTTGTGATTTAGCGCTTGGACTCGGGCAAGGTAATGGTATATGATGGATGGTTTCTGAGCCGTGGAGGTGAGTGACCCTCAACTATTTCCCAAGTACTTTTGAAAATGTTTCTTGCATTATTTACTCGACTGCATATCATGCGTGCTTGCATGTGAGTTCATGACATGATTTGGCTTTAATGAATTCTTGGGGAGTCTTGTGCTGAACACCAACGTCTCCACGCTGTTTATTGTTCATGACATGATCTGGAGCACCAACGTTGCTCCCCTTTATTGTTTAACGTTAAGTGATCTATTTGAGCGTTGGGTGTTTCAGTGCAATGATTTCACTGGCTCACGAGAGCAAAAATAGGTACATTTGATCTTGGAATCATGACATCATCGAAATGCATTATTGTGAAATATATTTGATTACTGATTTTATTGGTTACTCACTGAGCTTCTATCTCACCCCAAAAATATTTTATTCCCCTCCACAGGGCTCGTGGCGAAGGAAGGCTTGTAGTACTTATTCACGTGACTGGATGGCATATATCTTGTACAGTTTGGATTTGGAATCATTTTATGTATAGTTTGGGGAATTGTTTTCGCTTCGCTTATGACATGTAATTATTGGAGAATTTGATGTATATTTGAGATTTATATTGTAATTTAGTTGAGGACTGCAGTAAGTGAGTGAGTCCCGGCGAGAGCTGGGCAGGCGGCCCCCCGAACCCTTTGGTTCGCCTTAGGGGTAGGTGGGGCCGTCACAGGTGGTATCAGAGCTTAAGTTTCAGATCTCTGTAGTGTATCCTAGGCTTGAAGTTTAGGATGCCGGACTGTGGGTTTAATTTGAAATATCAGTGCTTCTTGTATGACTGAAAGGCGGACATGTAGGTGTTATTTGACTCTTAGTGTTTGCTTGGAATGCTTGAGTGATTCTTGCGGGATGTCTTGATTTGATTGGTACAAGATGGAATGTCGAGGATGACATTCTTTTAAGGAGGGGAGTTTGTGACGCCCCGAAAGAATGAGTGGGAGAATCCGAAAATTTTTATATATTTTCTAGACATTATTTTGTTTCCTTGTTTATAATTTTGTACCTTTCTTCTAGATATTAATTTTCTATACATTTTTATAAAGGAATGTAATTTTCAAATCATTTCCTTGATACGAGTTAATTCACGTTAAGTTTGAAGTGTATTATGGACGTGGGACTCGCTAGTGCGGTAAATGCAATATATTTTTGACAACTTGTTGGAGGTTTGTATTAAGTGATATTATTTTACAAGGTGCTAAGAGATTTGTATTAGAGAGACAGAACGATAAGCTTTAAGCTAAAAGGTGACAAGTGTCACCATTCAATTCACCCTTGGACTTTTGACCCGGATATTTTTACCATCTTAAAGCTAATTTTGGCCATTTTATTTCTTCATTTGAAGCTCTCTTGGCCGAACTCCTTAGGGAGAGAAAAGAAAGAAACCTCCAACTTTTTTCTTCAATTTCTTGCCTTGATCTCACAAACCAACCGCTAAAACTTTGATTTGCTCCATAAAAACCTTTCTCTTGGTAGGATTAAGGTGAGTGGTGAAGTGGTTTGAGAAACAAAGGTACTAAGTTGCTTGTTGTCTTGAGGTTACAAGGTGAGTTGTTAAGAATCTTTCCCTTTAGCTTTGCTAATGTTCAATTGGTGGCTTTAGTGGTTTAATATGATGACATATGGTGGGATTATGGTTTGTTTATGGTTGGAAGTGAAGGTTTGATGAATTTTGATTTATTCTTGTTATTTTTCTGTTTTGTATGAGGATAATGGTTTGATATGGTGTAAAATGAAGCTTGTATATGTTAGTTGAAGTTGGTTGCGGAAAATTTCTGGTTTGATACGAAATTCCAGGTTTAGGGTTTGAATTTTCCCTGTTCTGACCGTATTCATTTGGGCATGCTAGAGGCCGAATCAGGCTTTGGTTAAAACATGAAAGTTTTAGAAAATGGTGTAATCTAGCTGTCTACAAAATTTCAACTCAATCGGAGCAACGTAGCCTGTGAAAAGATGAAAATACCCTTGACTGCCCATGAACCCTATTTCGCGCCCAGATTTTTGTTTTCGTGGAGTTTTCCATTTTTGACCATGAAAATGTATGATTTGGCTTTTGAGGTCTTCATAAAAATGTAGGTTTATGTCTTGGCTTCGAAACACCGTAAGATTCGTTTCAATCCGATAAGGGTAGCTTCAGTTATGGATATTGTGCCGAAAGGTGTTAAACGAAACTTTTATACGTTAATTGCGATCGTTGCGGAAAATTTACGCTTGAGGGAATGAATTCCGGTTTCTAGGGTTTAATTGGGGGTTTTTCTAATGGTGGCTCTTAAGCTTCTAATTAGCTTTGATTGAGGGATATTGTGGCCTAATTGGATGCATTTTATTGCTTATTAACCGTACGTGTGATTGGTGATATATTGTAGGATGGAAATGAAGCATTTATGGGGAAATGCTGTCCGAACTTTGAGAATGTGTGATTGCTTTGAGTTTGTGATTTAGCGCTTGGACTCGGGCAAGGTAATGGTATATGATGGATGGTTTCTGAGCCGTGGAGGTGAGTGACCCTCAACTATTTCCCAAGTACTTTTGAAAATGTTTCTTGCATTATTTACTCGACTGCATATCATGCGTGCTTGCATGTGAGTTCATGACATGATTTGGCTTTAATGAATTCTTGGGGAGTCTTGTGCTGAACACCAACGTCTCCACCCTGTTTATTGTTCATGACATGATCTGGAGCACCAACGTTGCTCCCCTTTATTGTTTAACGTTAAGTGATCTATTTGAGCGTTGGGTGTTTCAGTGCAATGATTTCACTGGCTCACGAGAGCAAAAATAGGTACATTTGATCTTGGAATCATGACATCATCGAAATGCATTATTGTGAAATATATTTGATTACTGATTTTATTGGTTACTCACTGAGCTTCTATCTCACCCCAAAAATATTTTATTCCCCTCCACAGGGCTCGTGGCGAAGGAAGGCTTGTAGTACTTATTCACGTGACTGGATGGCATATATCTTGTACAGTTTGGATTTGGAATCATTTTATGTATAGTTTGGGGAATTGTTTTCGCTTCGCTTATGACATGTAATTATTGGAGAATTTGATGTATATTTGAGATTTATATTGTAATTTAGTTGAGGACTGCAGTAAGTGAGTGAGTCCCGGCGAGAGCTGGGCAGGCGGCCCCCCGAACCCTTTGGTTCGCCTTAGGGGTAGGTGGGGCCGTCACAGGTGGTATCAGAGCTTAAGTTTCAGATCTCTGTAGTGTATCCTAGGCTTGAAGTTTAGGATGCCGGACTGTGGGTTTAATTTGAAATATCAGTGCTTCTTGTATGACTGAAAGGCGGACATGTAGGTGTTATTTGACTCTTAGTGTTTGCTTGGAATGCTTGAGTGAATCTTGCGGGATGTCTTGATTTGATTGGTACAAGATGGAATGTCGAGGATGACATTCTTTTAAGGAGGGGAGTTTGTGACGCCCCGAAAGAATTTTTTTTTTTTTTTTTTTTAAATAAAAGGGGAGAACCCCCCAAATTTTATTCAACAGCAACAAAATCATACGACGAAGGAAGCAAACCCTCCCTTCAATACATGCCAGAAAAATAAGAAAATACCTAACAACTAACGTTTCGAATATATGGATAGCCCATTGCATCCAAGTTAATCAACGACCGAGCCCTACTTGGAAGCAGATGATGAGATTGGAAAGTAACAAATGGACTCTCCAAAGATAAAGCCGCTAGGCTGTCTGCCACAGCATTCGCCTCACGATAGATATGCGTAATGGTCCCCTGCACCTTACCTAACAACAACCGAATCTGGCTTAAAATGCTACACAACGGCCACTTACCAATCGATTGACTAGTAACCAGCCGGGCCAACACTAGAGAATCTACTTCTACTAAAATATCTGACAACCCTGTCCCAACACACCACTGTAGACCAGTTAACAACGCTAACCCTTCCGCATGTACCACCTCACATTCCCCAAACTCCTTATAAAAAGCACCAAGCATCTTCCCTTCAAAATCCCGTACCACTCCTCCGCCTTTCGCCAACCCATTTGACACACTTGCGTCGGTGTTCAGCTTGACTGCCCCTCGAGGAGGCTTCCTCCAAGATATAGCTTGCGGACAGAAAGATTTATGTGGTTTGAGCTGAAAATACCGTGCAAAGTAGGTATCCGTATCCCCCTCCAACTGAGACCTTTTCAACATACGCGCAGCCCCCAGAGCAACCAACCACCCATTGATGTCTGAAATAACTTTAAAGCAAGCCGAGGGAACATTACCAAACCGAGCGTCATTTCTACTATGCCACAGAAACCATAACACTACAACAGGTATAACACACCGAACATGATCCAAACGCCCACTCCCAGAAGATTGAAACCACACCACTAGCAACGAAGAAACGCATGAGAATGAAGTCCACGGGATACCGCAAGCGCGGAAGAAATGCTTCCAGACAGCACTTGCCAAGTTGCCCTGCACAAAAATATGATGCAAAGACTCCTGTGAATCACCACAACAATCACACTTGGAAGCCAATGAAAACCCTCTAGAACGGAGCTTGTCATCCAACGGCAGAAAACCAGCCAAAATCCTCCAAACAAGGTAAGACATCTTTAACGGCAGCAATGGACACCAAATTCCGCGCCACACCAAAGACAGGTTACACCGCTGTCTAATTAAATCCCATGCAGACGACACAGTGAACCTACCATCCGTTGAAGGAGCCCAAACCAATTCATCCTTAAGAGCTGGATCAACACTTGTCTGCAAAATACTATTAACGACCGATCGAGGAAGAACCTGGAGCAAACGTTCAATATTCCACCCTGTAGAGCTATAGAACTCAGCTACCAAACAATGAGGAGGCTCCCCATCACACTGGCTACTAAGCGGTTCGTCAAAAAGCCAACGATCGTACCAGAAATCGACAAACCCCTCACCAACACGCCAACGAAAATTGGCTTCAGCAACAGTCCGAACTGAGCAGACCCGCTTCCATATTGCCGACCCAACACCAACCTCTGTCGAGGACGGATGTTGGTCACCAATGTACTTTCGATGCATGAACCTTGCCCACGTAGAATTCTTTTGACGTATTCTCCACCATAATTTCATTGCAAACGCCTTCTCTACATCCAGCAGTGATCTGAAACCCAAACCCCTTTCTGCGACTGGAAAACATAATTTCTCCCAGGAAGACCAAGCCCCGAAAGAATGAGTGTGAGAATCCGAAAATTTTTATATATAATTTTTCTACATTATTTTGTTTCCTTGTTTATAATTTTGTACCTTTCTTCTAGATATTAATTTTCTATACATTTTTATAAAGGAATATAATTTTCAAATCATTTCCTTGATACGAGTTAATTCACGTTAAGTTTGAAGTGTATTATGGACGTGGGACTCGCTAGTGCGGTAAATGCAATATATTTTTGACAACTTGTTGGAGGTTTGTATTAAGTGATATTATTTTACAAGGTGCTAAGAGATTTGTATTAGAGAGACAAAACGATAAGCTTTAAGCTAAAAGGTGACAAGTGTCACCATTCAATTCACCCTTGGACTTTTGACCAGGATACTTTTACCATCTTAAAGCTAATTTTGGCCATTTTATTTCTTCATTTGAAGCTCTCTTGGCCGAAATCCTTAGGGAGAGAAAAGAAAGAAACCTCCAACTTTTTTCTTCAATTTCTTGCCTTGATCTCACAAACCAACCTCAAAAACTTTGATTTGCTCCATAAAAACCTTTCTCTTGGTAGGATTAAGGTGAGTGGTGAAGTGGTTTGAGAAACAAAGGTGCTAAGTTGCTTGTTGTCTTGAGGTTACAAGGTGAGTTGTTAAGAATCTTTCCCTTTAGCTTTGCTAAAGTTCAATTGGTGGCTTTAGTGATTTAATATGATGACATATGGTGGGATTATGGTTTGTTTATGGTTGGAAGTGAAGGTTTGATGAATTTTGATTTATTCTTGTTATTTTTCTGTTTTGTATGAGGATAATGGTTTGATATGGTGTAAAATGAAGCTTGTATATGTTAGTTGAAGTTGGTTGCGGAAAATTTCTGGTTTGATACGAAATTCCAGGTTTAGGGTTTGAATTTTCCCTGTTCTGACCGGATTCATTTGGGCATGCTAGAGGCCGAATCAGGCTTAGGTTAAAACATGAAAGTTTTAGAAAATGGTGTAATCTAGCTGTCTACAAAATTTCAACTCAATCGGAGCAACGTAGCCTGTGAAAAGATGAAAATACCCTTGACTGCCCATGAACCCTATTTCGCGCCCAGATTTTTGTTTTCGTGGAGTTTTCCATTTTTGACCATGAAAATGTATGATTTGGCTTTTGAGGTCTTCATAAAAATGTAGGTTTATGTCTTGGCTTCGAAACACCGTAAGATTCGTTTCAATCCGATAAGGGTAGCTTCAGTTATGGATATTGTGCCGAAAGGTGTTAAACGAAACTTTTATACGTTAATTGCGATCGTTGCGGAAAATTTACGCTTGAGGGAATGAATTCCGGTTTCTAGGGTTTAATTGGGGGTTTTTCTAATGGTGGCTCTTAAGCTTCTAATTAGCTTTGATTGAGGGATATTGTGGCCTAATTGGATGCATTTTATTGCTTATTAACCGTACGTGTGATTGGTGATATATTGTAGGTTGGAAATGAAGCATTTATGGGGAAATGCTGTCCGAACTTTGAGAATGTGTGATTGCTTTGAGTTTGTGATTTAGCGCTTGGACTCGGGCAAGGTAATGGTATATGATGGATGGTTTCTGAGCCGTGGAGGTGAGTGACCCTCAACTATTTCCCAAGTACTTTTGAAAATGTTTCTTGCATTATTTACTCGACTGCATATCATGCGTGCTTGCATGTGAGTTCATGACATGATTTGGCTTTAATGAATTCTTGGGGAGTCTTGTGCTGAACACCAACGTCTCCACCCTGTTTATTGTTCATGACATGATCTGGAGCACCAACGTTGCTCCCCTTTATTGTTTAACGTTAAGTGATCTATTTGAGCGTTGGGTGTTTCAGTGCAATGATTTCACTGGCTCACGAGAGCAAAAATAGGTACATTTGATCTTGGAATCATGACATCATCGAAATGCATTATTGTGAAATATATTTGATTACTGATTTTATTGGTTACTCACTGAGCTTCTATCTCACCCCAAAAATATTTTATTCCCCTCCACAGGGCTCGTGGCGAAGGAAGGCTTGTAGTACTTATTCACGTGACTGGATGGCATATATCTTGTACAGTTTGGATTTGGAATCATTTCATGTATAGTTTGGGGAATTGTTTTCGCTTCGCTTATGACATGTAATTATTGGAGAATTTGATGTATATTTGAGATTTATATTGTAATTTAGTTGAGGACTGCAGTAAGTGAGTGAGTCCCGGCGAGAGCTGGGCAGGCGGCCCCCCGAACCCTTTGGTTCGCCTTAGGGGTAGGTGGGGCCGTCACAGGTGGTATCAGAGCTTAAGTTTCAGATCTCTGTAGTGTATCCTAGGCTTGAAGTTTAGGATGCCGGACTGTGGGTTTAATTTGAAATATCAGTGCTTCTTGTATGACTGAAAGGCGGACATTTAGGTGTTATTTGACTCTTAGTGTTTGCTTGGAATGCTTGAGTGATTCTTGCGGGATGTCTTGATTTGATTGGTACAAGATGGAATGTCGAGGATGACATTCTTTTAAGGAGGGGAGTTTGTGATGCCTCGAAAGAATGAGTGTGAGAATCCCAAAATTTTTATATATTTTCTAGACATTATTTTGTTTCCTTGTTTATAATTTTGTACCTTTCTTCTAGATATTAATTTTCTATACATCTTTATAAAGGAATATAATTTTCAAATCATTTCCTTGATACGTGTTAATTCACGTTAAGTTTGAAGTGTATTATGGACGTGGGACTCGCTAGTGCGGTAAATGCAATATATTTTTGACAACTTGTTGGAGGTTTGTATTAAGTGATATTATTTTACACGGTGCTAAGAGATTTGTATTAGAGAGACAGAACGATAAGCTTTAAGCTAAAAGGTGACAAGTGTCACCATTCAATTCACCCTTGGATTTTTGACCAGGATATTTTTACCATCTTAAAGCTAATTTTGGCCATTTTATTTCTTCATTTGAAGCTCTCTTGGCCGAACTCCTTAGGGAGAGAAAAGAAAGAAACCTCCAACTTTTTTCTTCAATTTCTTGCCTTGATCTCACAAACCAACCGCTAAAACTTTGATTTGCTCCATAAAAACCTTTCTCTTGGTAGGATTAAGGTGAGTGGTGAAGTGGTTTGAGAAACAAAGGTGCTAAGTTGCTTGTTGTCTTGAGGTTACAAGGTGAGTTGTTAAGAATCTTTCCCTTTAGCTTTGCTAATGTTCAATTGGTGGCTTTAGTGGTTTAATATGATGACATATGGTGGGATTATGGTTTGTTTATGGTTGGAAGTGAAGGTTTGATGAATTTTGATTTATTCTTGTTATTTTTCTGTTTTGTATGAGGATAATGGTTTGATATGGTGTAAAATGAAGCTTGTACATGTTAGTTGAAGTTGGTTGCGGAAAATTTCTGGTTTGATACGAAATTCCAGGTTTGGGGTTTGAATTTTCCCTGTTCTGACCGGATTTATTTGGGCATGTTAGAGGCCGAATCAGGCTTAGGTTAAAACATGAAAGTTTTAGAAAATGGTTTAATCTAGCTGTCTACAAAATTTCAGCTCAATCGGAGCAACGTAGCCTGTGAAAAGGTGAAAATACCCTTGACTGCCCATGAACCCTATTTCGCGCCCAGATTTTTGTTTTCGTGGAGTTTTCCATTTTTGACCATGAAAATGTATGATTTGGATTTTGAGGTCTTCATAAAAATTTAGGTTTATGTCTTGGCTTCGAAACACCGTAAGATTCGTTTCAATCCGATAAGGGTAGCTTCAGTTATGGATATTGTGCCGAAAGGTGTTAAACGAAACTTTTATACGTTAATTGCGATCGTTGCGGAAAATTTACGCTCGAGGGAATGAATTCCGGTTTCTAGGGTTTAATTGGGGGTTTTTCTAATGGTGGCTCTTAAGCTTCTAATTAGCTTTGATTGAGGGATATTGTGGCCTAATTGGATGCATTTTATTGCTTATTAACCGTACGTGTGATTGGTGATATATTGTAGGTTGGAAATGAAGCATTTATGGGGAAATGCTGTCCGAACTTTGAGAATGTGTGATTGCTTTGAGTTTGTGATTTAGCGCTTGGACTCGGGCAAGGTAATGGTATATGATGGATGGTTTCTGAGCCGTGGAGGTGAGTGACCCTCAACTATTTCCCAAGTACTTTTGAAAATGTTTCTTGCATTATTTACTCGACTGCATATCATGCGTGCTTGCATGTGAGTTCATGACATGATTTGGCTTTAATGAATTCTTGGGGAGTCTTGTGCTGAACACCAACGTCTCCACCCTGTTTATTGTTCATGACATGATCTGGAGCACCAACGTTGCTCCCCTTTATTGTTTAACGTTAAGTGATCTATTTGAGCGTTGGGTGTTTCAGTGCAATGATTTCACTGGCTCACGAGAGCAAAAATAGGTACATTTGATCTTGGAATCATGACATCATCGAAATGCATTATTGTGAAATATATTTGATTACTGATTTTATTGGTTACTCACTGAGCTTCTATCTCACCCCAAAAATATTTTATTCCCCTCCACAGGGCTCGTGGCGAAGGAAGGCTTGTAGTACTTATTCACGTGACTGGATGGCATATATCTTGTACAGTTTGGATTTGGAATCATTTTATGTATAGTTTGGGGAATTGTTTTCGCTTCGCTTATGACATGTAATTATTGGAGAATTTGATGTATATTTGAGATTTATATTGTAATTTAGTTGAGGACTGCAGTAAGTGAGTGAGTCCCGGCGAGAGCTGGGCAGGCGGCCCCCCGAACCCTTTGGTTCGCCTTAGGGGTAGGTGGGGCCGTCACAGGTGGTATCAGAGCTTAAGTTTCAGATCTCTGTAGTGTATCCTAGGCTTGAAGTTTAGGATGCCGGACTGTGGGTTTAATTTGAAATATCAGTGCTTCTTGTATGACTGAAAGGCGGACATGTAGGTGTTATTTGACTCTTAGTGTTTGCTTGGAATGCTTGAGTGATTCTTGCGGGATGTCTTGATTTGATTGGTACAAGATGGAATGTCGAGGATGACATTCTTTTAAGGAGGGGAGTTTGTGACGCCCCGAAAGAATGAGTGTGAGAATCCGAAAATTTTTATATATTTTCTAGACATTATTTTGTTTCCTTGTTTATAATTTTGTACCTTTCTTCTAGATATTAATTTTCTATACATTTTTATAAAGGAATGTAATTTTCAAATCATTTCCTTGATACGAGTTAATTCACGTTAAGTTTGAAGTGTATTATGGACGTGGGACTCGTTAGTGCGGTAAATGCAATATATTTTTGACAACTTGTTGGAGGTTTGTATTAAGTGATATTATTTTACAAGGTGCTAAGAGATTTGTATTAGAGAGACAAAACGATAAGCTTTAAGCTAAAAGGTGACAAGTGTCACCATTCAATTCACCCTTGGACTTTTGACCAGGATATTTTTACCATCTTAAAGCTAATTTTGGCCATTTTATTTCTTCATTTGAAGCTCTCTTGGCCGAAATCCTTAGGGAGAGAAAAGAAAGAAACCTCCAACTTTTTTCTTCAATTTCTTGCCTTGATCTCACAAACCAACCGCAAAAACTTTGATTTGCTCCATAAAAACCTTTCTCTTGGTAGGATTAAGGTGAGTGGTGAAGTGGTTTGAGAAACAAAGGTGCTAAGTTGCTTGTTGTCTTGAGGTTACAAGGTGAGTTGTTAAGAATCTTTCCCTTTAGCTTTGCTAATGTTCAATTGGTGGCTTTAGTGGTTTAATATGATGACATATGGTGGGATTATGGTTTGTTTATGGTTGGAAGTGAAGGTTTGATGAATTTTGATTTATTCTTGTTATTTTGCTGTTTTGTATGAGGATAATAGTTAGATATGGTGTAAAATGAAGCTTGTATATGTTAGTTGAAGTTGGTTGCGGAAAATTTCTGGTTTGATACGAAAGTCAGGGTTTAGGGTTTGAATTTTCCGTCTTCTGACCGGATTTATTTGGGCATGTTAGAGGCCGAATCAGGCTTAGGTTATAACATGAAAGTTTTAGAAAATGGTGTAATCTAGCTTTCTACCAAATTTCAGCTCAATCAGAGCAACGTAGCCTGTGAAAAGATGAAAATACCCTTGACTGCCCATGAACCCTATTTCGCGCCCAGATTTTTGTTTTCGTGGAGTTTTCCATTTTTGACCATGAAAATGTATGATTTGGCTTTTGAGGTCTTCATAAAAATGTAGGTTTATGTCTTGGCTTTGAAACACCGTAAGATTCGTTTCAATCCGATAAGGGTTGCTTCAGTTAAGGATATTGTGCCGAAAGGTGTTAAACGACACTTTTATACGTTAATTGCGATCGTTGCGGAAAATTTACGCTTGAGGGAATGAATTCCGGTTTCTAGGGTTTAATTGGGGGTTTTTCTAATGGTGGCTCTTAAGCTTCTAATTAGCTTTGATTGAGGGATATTGTGGCCTAATTGGATGCATTTTATTGCTTATTAACCGTACGTGTGATTGGTGATATATTGTAGGTTGGAAATGAAGCATTTATGGGGAAATGCTGTCCGAACTTTGAGAATGTGTGATTGCTTTGAGTTTGTGATTTAGCGCTTGGACTCGGGCAAGGTAATGGTATATGATGGATGGTTTCTGAGCCGTGGAGGTGAGTGACCCTCAACTATTTCCCAAGTACTTTTGAAAATGTTTCTTGCATTATTTACTCGACTGCATATCATGCGTGCTTGCATGTGAGTTCATGACATGATTTGGCTTTAATGAATTCTTGGGGAGTCTTGTGCTGAACACCAACGTCTCCACCCTGTTTATTGTTCATGACATGATCTGGAGCACCAACGTTGCTCCCCTTTATTGTTTAACGTTAAGTGATCTATTTGAGCGTTGGGTGTTTCAGTGCAATGATTTCACTGGCTCACGAGAGCAAAAATAGGTACATTTGATCTTGGAATCATGACATCATCGAAATGCATTATTGTGAAATATATTTGATTACTGATTTTATTGGTTACTCACTGAGCTTCTATCTCACCCCAAAAATATTTTATTCCCCTCCACAGGGCTCGTGGCGAAGGAAGGCTTGTAGTACTTATTCACGTGACTGGATGGCACATATCTTGTACAGTTTGGATTTGGAATCATTTTATGTATAGTTTGGGGAATTGTTTGCGCTTCGCTTATGACATGTAATTATTGGAGAATTTGATGTATATTTGAGATTTATATTATAATTTAGTTGAGGACTGCAGTAAGTGAGTGAGTCCCGGCGAGAGCTGGGCAGGCGGCCCCCCGAACCCTTTGGTTCGCCTTAGGGGTAGGTGGGGCCGTCACAGGTGGTATCAGAGCTTAAGTTTCAGATCTCTGTAGTGTATCCTAGGCTTGAAGTTTAGGATGCCGGATTGTGGGTTTAATTTGAAATATCAGTGCTTCTTGTATGACTGAAAGGCGGACATGTAGGTGTTATTTGACTCTTAGTGTTTGCTTGGAATGCTTGAGTGATTCTTGCGGGATGTCTTGATTTGATTGGTACAAGATGGAATGTCGAGGATGACATTCTTTTAAGGAGGGGAGTTTGTGACGCCCCGAAAGAATGAGTGTGAGAATCCGAAAATTTTTATATATTTTCTAGACATTATTTTGTTTCCTTGTTTATAATTTTGTACCTTTCTTCTAGATATTAATTTTCTATACATTTTTATAAAGGAATGTAATTTTCAAATCATTTCCTTGATACGAGTTAATTCACGTTAAGTTTGAAGTGTATTATGGACGTGGGACTCGTTAGTGCGGTAAATGCAATATATTTTTGACAACTTGTTGGAGGTTTGTATTAAGTGATATTATTTTACAAGGTGCTAAGAGATTTGTATTAGAGAGACAAAACGATAAGCTTTAAGCTAAAAGGTGACAAGTGTCACCATTCAATTCACCCTTGGACTTTTGACCAGGATATTTTTACCATCTTAAAGCTAATTTTGGCCATTTTATTTCTTCATTTGAAACTCTCTTGGCCGAAATCCTTAGGGAGAGAAAAGAAAGAAACCTCCAACTTTTTTCTTCAATTTCTTGCCTTGATCTCACAAACCAACCGCAAAAACTTTGATTTGCTCCATAAAAACCTTTCTCTTGGTAGGATTAAGGTGAGTGGTGAAGTGGTTTGAGAAACAAAGGTGCTAAGTTGCTTGTTGTCTTGAGGTTACAAGGTGAGTTGTTAAGAATCTTTCCCTTTAGCTTTGCTAATGTTCAATTGGTGGCTTTAGTGGTTTAATATGATGACATATGGTGGGATTATGGTTTGTTTATGGTTGGAAGTGAAGGTTTGATGAATTTTGATTTATTCTTGTTATTTTGCTGTTTTGTATGAGGATAATAGTTAGATATGGTGTAAAATGAAGCTTGTATATGTTAGTTGAAGTTGGTTGCGGAAAATTTCTGGTTTGATACGAAAGTCAGGGTTTAGGGTTTGAATTTTCCGTCTTCTGACCGGATTTATTTGGGCATGTTAGAGGCCGAATCAGGCTTAGGTTATAACATGAAAGTTTTAGAAAATGGTGTAATCTAGCTTTCTACCAAATTTCAGCTCAATCAGAGCAACGTAGCCTGTGAAAAGATGAAAATACCCTTGACTGCCCATGAACCCTATTTCGCGCCCAGATTTTTGTTTTCGTGGAGTTTTCCATTTTTGACCATGAAAATGTATGATTTGGCTTTTGAGGTCTTCATAAAAATGTAGGTTTATGTCTTGGCTTTGAAACACCGTAAGATTCGTTTCAATCCGATAAGGGTTGCTTCAGTTAAGGATATTGTGCCGAAAGGTGTTAAACGACACTTTTATACGTTAATTGCGATCGTTGCGGAAAATTTACGCTTGAGGGAATGAATTCCGGTTTCTAGGGTTTAATTGGGGGTTTTTCTAATGGTGGCTCTTAAGCTTCTAATTAGCTTTGATTGAGGGATATTGTGGCCTAATTGGATGCATTTTATTGCTTATTAACCGTACGTGTGATTGGTGATATATTGTAGGTTGGAAATGAAGCATTTATGGGGAAATGCTGTCCGAACTTTGAGAATGTGTGATTGCTTTGAGTTTGTGATTTAGCGATTGTACTCGGGCAAGGTAATGGTATATGATGGATGGTTTCTGAGCCGTGGAGGTGAGTGACCCTCAACTATTTCCCAAGTACTTTTGAAAATGTTTCTTGCATTATTTACTCGACTGCATATCATGCGTGCTTGCATGTGAGTTCATGACATGATTTTGCTTTAATAAATTCTTGGGGAGTCTTGTGCTGAACACCAATGTCTCCACCCTGTTTATTGTTCATGACATGATCTGGAGCACCAACGTTGCTCCCCTTTATTGTTTAACGTTAAGTGATCTATTTGAGCGTTGGGTGTTTCAATGCAATGATTTCACTGGCTCACGAGAGCAAAAATAGGTACATTTGATCTTGGAATCATGACATCATCGAAATGCATTATTGTGAAATATATTTGATTACTGATTTTATTGGTTACTCACTGAGCTTCTATCTCACCCCAAAAATATTTTATTCCCCTCCACAGGGCTCGTGGCGAAGGAAGGCTTGTAGTACTTATTCACGTGACTGGATGGCATATATCTTGTACAGTTTGGATTTGGAATCATTTCATGTATAGTTTGGGGAATTGTTTTCGCTTCGCTTATGACATGTAATTATTGGAGAATTTGATGTATATTTGAGATTTATATTGTAATTTAGTTGAGGACTGCAGTAAGTGAGTGAGTCCCGGCGAGAGCTGGGCAGGCGGCCCCCCGAACCCTTTGGTTCACCTTAGGGGTAGGTGGGGCCGTCACAGGTGGTATCAGAGCTTAAGTTTCAGATCTCTGTAGTGTATCCTAGGCTTGAAATTTAGGATGCCGGACTGTGGGTTTAATTTGAAATATCAGTGCTTCTTGTATGACTGAAAGGCGGACATGTAGGTGTTATTTGACTCTTAGTGTTTGCTTGGAATGCTTTAGTGATTCTTGCGGGATGTCTTGATTTGATTGGTACAAGATGGAATGTCGAGGATGACATTCTTTTAAGGAGGGGAGTTTGTGACGCCCCGAAAGAATGAGTGTGAGAATCCGAAAATTTTTATATATTTTCTAGACATTATTTTGTTTCCTTGTTTATAATTTTGTACCTTTCTTCTGGATATTAATTTTCTATACATTTTTATAAAGGAATATAATTTTCAAATCATTTCCTTGATACGAGTTAATTCACGTTAAGTTTGAAGTGTATTATGGACGTGGGACTCGCTAGTGCGGTAAATGCAATATATTTTTGACAACTTGTTGGAGGTTTGTATTAAGTGATATTATTTTACAAGGTGCTAAGAGATTTGTATTAGAGAGACAGAACGATAAGCTTTAAGCTAAAAGGTGACAAGTGTCACCATTCAATTCACCCTTGGACTTTTGACCAGGATATTTTTACCATCTTAAAGCTAATTTTGGCCATTTTATTTCTTCATTTGAAGCTCTCTTGGCCGAACTCCTTAGGGAGAGAAAAGAAAGAAACCTCCAACTTTTTTCTTCAATTTCTTGCCTTGATCTCACAAACCAACCGCTAAAACTTTGATTTGCTCCATAAAAACCTTTCTCTTGGTAGGATTAAGGTGAGTGGTGAAGTGGTTTGAGAAACAAAGGTGCTAAGTTGCTTGTTGTCTTGAGGTTACAAGGTGAGTTGTTAAGAATCTTTCCCTTTAGCTTTGCTAATGTTCAATTGGTGGCTTTAGTGGTTTAATATGATGACATATGGTGGGATTATGGTTTGTTTATGGTTGGAATTGAAGGTTTGATGAATTTTGATTTATTCTTGTTATTTTTCTGTTTTGTATGAGGATAATGGTTTGATATGGTGTAAAATGAAGCTTGTACATGTTAGTTGAAGTTGGTTGCGGAAAATTTCTGGTTTGATACGAAATTCCAGGTTTGGGGTTTGAATTTTCCCTGTTCTGACCGGATTTATTTGGGCATGTTAGAGGCCGAATCAGGCTTAGGTTAAAACATAAAAGTTTTATAAAATGGTGTAATCTAGCTGTCTACAAAATTTCAACTAAATCGGAGCAACGTAGCCTGTGAAAAGATGAAAATACCCTTGACTGCCCATGAACCCTATTTCGCGCCCAGATTTTTGTTTTCGTGGAGTTTTCCATTTTTGACCATGAAAATGTATGATTTGGCTTTTGAGGTCTTCATAAAAATGTAGGTTTATGTCTTGGCTTCGAAACACCGTAAGATTCGTTTCAATCCGATATGGGTAGATTCAGTTATGGATATTGTGCCGAAAGGTGTTAAACGAAACTTTTATACGTTAATTGCGATCGTTGCGGAAAATTTACGCTTGAGGGAATGAATTCCAGTTTCTAGGGTTTAATTGGGGGTTTTTCTAATGGTGGCTCTTAAGCTTCTAATTAGCTTTGATTGAGGGATATTGTGGCCTAATTGGATGCATTTTATTGCTTATTAACCGTACGTGTGATTGGTGATATATTGTAGGTTGGAAATGAAGCATTTATGGGGAAATTGTCACGACCCCACCTCCCCCTAAGGCGAACCAGAGGGTTCGGCGGGCCGCCTGCCCGGCTCTCGCCGGGACTCAGTCGTTCACTACAAACCTCAATTGAATTTCAAGATATATATATCAAATATACATCAAAGGTTCCCAAACTTTACATATCAAAAGCGAAGCGTCCACGCTTCCGCAGCGCCACTCTGATCCTTGATACCAACTATTCTACAGGAGGAAGTCCAAAACTAGACTATTACATATCCAATCAATTCTAAACGTTCAATACAATCCCAATATGAACCAGTACACAAAAGGAAATCCAAGTTCAATCCATACATGAGATAATCCACGAATAAACACTACAAGCCCTTCCTTCGCCTTGAGCCCTGTGGAGGGGAATAAAATAGTTTGAGGTGAGCTAGAAGCTCAGCGAGTAACCAGTAAAATCAGAAATCAAATATATTTCACAATAATGCATTTCGATCATTTCGATGATGTCATTTCAATATGGATTATCAATAATTCAAGAAACATTTACAATGGAAAGCGATAGTAACATTCATGAAAAGGATACGTTCGTTCTCCTGTCATTTCATTGCATTTGATTTCATTCGTTCATTCATTCACCCCGTCCCTGGCTTTTGGCCAGGCTCCACCAACCTACAAGGTAATACTCGAGTATACCGAAACGTTCACCCAAGTTCCTAGTCGCCCGACCGAGTCCGCTTCTGGCTCGAGACGACCGGTAACAAGGGGCAATGGCCAGTTCAGCCCAAAAGGCTTACATTCATGCGCAAGTAACATTTCAATCTTTCAATCATTGAAAATGTCATATTTATTTAGGTCGAGTGCGATAAAGTACACACTCGCCTAGAAAACTCGTTTTAACAATCATTGAAAGCAAAATCAATAATAACAAGACACTGATATGCAAGCACGCATGATATGTAAGAAACAGTTCCAAAAGTAACTTTGAAAACGGTTCAAAAGTAGATAATGCAGTAAAGCGGTTCAAAAGTAAATTTGGAAACAGTTTGAGGTCACTCACCTCAATGGCTCAGCAATCATCCATCATACACTCAATGCAATCAAGTCCTTTCAAAGTTCGGACAGCACTTCCCTTGAATTTGCTTACTTTTCCAGCCATCATGGCTTCATTATTTCCTCATTCCATCCCAAAGGTACACACACAACAACAAGTTCATCCAACAGCCATGCAGCAAGCTCCAAGTAGTACCAGTCAAGCTAGGGAAAAGTCCGGAAATGAAAGTTAAACGCAAAACCAGAAAAACAGTTTTGACGTCATTTTGCGGTAATGGTGCCAAAAGCACTACGATGGTCGGATGAAGATGCAAGACCCACCATTTCGAAGCTAAGAGACAGGGCTACAACAATGTAGAAGGCCACTCAGTCCAAATCCCAGCACAACTAAGTCCAATATGCCAAAAAACAAACCAGAACCGTAATTGCAGGTTTACAAATTACACTATGCTGTAATCAGTCCAACTCAGTCTATACAGGTCCAAATGCATTGATTCCAAAGGAATATGATAGCTAAGACATCAAGCTACATTTCATCAGAAGACACCAACATCCAAATCCAAAACAATTCCAGTCAAAACAGACGATTACAAGCGCAGTTCGCACATTCTGATCACCCAGAACAGCAACAGTAAAATCGACATATCTCATTCTACACTACTCCAATTGCCCAGAAATTTTACAGGAATCTCAAACACATCAATACCTACAACTTTCATGTTTTAAGCAAAGGCCAATTCGGCCTCTAACCATATGATCCAAAACCGGACAGAAAAGGGGGTTATGAAACCCTAACTTTTCACATTTCAATCCAAACCCAAAATTGGTTGCAATTTCCTATCATACACACCTACTAGAGTCATAACCCCTCATTAACAACCATCATAAATAACCACAACACCATGATCACATTAAACCAGAAAATTCCTCAAAAAAATAAAAACTTCACCAAATCATTCCAAACCAAGAAATAAACCACAATTTCCAACACTATAGCCACCATTAGGCATCAATTAAACATCATTAGATGTAAGAGGATAGTCAATCACTACTTACCAAGTAAACAAGAGAGAGGAAGTTGTAGAACACCTTAGCTTCTCCAAAAAACTTCACCAAAACACTCACTAGCACCAAATGGAAGGCTTTTATGGAGTAGAAACTAGTTAATGCAATTGGTTTGGAAGATTGAGCTAAATGGAAGCTTGAAATTGAAGCAATTTTCTTCCTTCTTGAGCTCTCAAGAGTCGGCCAACATGGAGTGCAAAATGGTGATTTTTAGTCAATTTTTTGAGATATTTAACTTAAGGGGAAAAAAGTCAAAAGATGAATAGTGTCCACCCAAAGAGATAGTGACAATTGTCACTCTCTTAAATGCATTTCTATCCTTTAAGTCTCTCTCACATCAATCAAATCACCTCCTCTTCTTATCTCTTAACACTCGATAAATTTCACTCAGTATCCGGAACTTAATCTTATTGACCGAATTTTTCTGAACTTTTCGCACTAGTGGGTCCCACGTCCTTTCTATATCCTTAATTTTTCATAAACTACCCAATGCTAGAAAAATCATTTTAAAACTATTTTTTCTTATAAACTTTATCTGGGTAATTTTTCTAATCAAGAAAATGTAGAAAAGGCGGGCGTTAAAAAAATAAACCCTAGAAAATTAGAAAATTTTCCGGGTTCTCAAACTCATTTTTTTTCGTGGCGTCACAGAAATGCTGTCCGAACTTTGAGAATGTGTGATTGCTTTGAGTTTGTGATTTAGCGCTTGGACTCGGGCAAGGTAATGGTATATGATGGATGGTTTCTGAGCCGTGGAGATGAGTGACCCTCAACTATTTCCCAAGTACTTTTGAAAATGTTTCTTGCATTATTTACTCGACTGCATATCATGCGTGCTTGCATGTGAGTTCATGACATGATTTGGCTTTAATGAATTCTTGGGGAGTCTTGTGCTGAACACCAACGTCTCCACCCTGTTTATTGTTCATGACATGATCTGGAGCACCAACGTTGCTCCCCTTTATTGTTTAACGTTAAGTGATCTATTTGAGCGTTGGGTGTTTCAGTGCAATGATTTCACTGGCTCACGAGAGCAAAAATAGGTACATTTGATCTTGGAATCATGACATCATCGAAATGCATTATTGTGAAATATATTTGATTACTGATTTTATTGGTTACTCACTGAGCTTCTATCTCACCCCAAAAATATTTTATTCCCCTCCACAGGGCTCGTGGCGAAGGAAGGCTTGTAGTACTTATTCACGTGACTGGATGGCATATATCTTGTACAGTTTGGATTTGGAATCATTTTATGTATAGTTTGGGGAATTGTTTTCGCTTCGCTTATGACATGTAATTATTGGAGAATTTGATGTATATTTGAGATTTATATTGTAATTTAGTTGAGGACTGTAGTAAGTGAGTGAGTCCCGGCGAGAGCTGGGCAGGCGGCCCCCCGAACCCTTTGGTTCGCCTTAGGGTAGGTGGGGCCGTCACAGGTGGTATCAGAGCTTAAGTTTCAGATCTCTGTAGTGTATCCTAGGCTTGAAGTTTAGGATGCCGGACTGTGGGTTTAATTTGAAATATCAGTGCTTCTTGTATGACTGAAAGGCGGACATGTAGGTGTTATTTGACTCTTAGTCTTTGCTTGGAATGCTTGAGTGATTCTTGCGGGATGTCTTGATTTGATTGGTACAAGATGAAATGTCGAGGATGACATTCTTTTAAGGAGGGGAGTTTGTGACGCCCCGAAAGAATGAGTGTGAGAATCCGAAAATTTTTATATATTTTCTAGACATTATTTTGTTTCCTTGTTTATAATTTTGTACCTTTCTTCTAGATATTAATTTTCTATACATTTTTATAAAGGAATATAATTTTCAAATCATTTCCTTGATACGAGTTAATCACGTTAAGTTTGAAGTGTATTATGGACGTGGGACTCGCTAGTGCGGTAAATGCAATATATTTTTGACAACTTGTTGGAGGTTTGTATTAAGTGATATTATTTTACAAGGTGCTAAGAGATTTGTATTAGAGAGACAAAACGATAAGCTTTAAGCTAAAAGGTGACAAGTGTCACCATTCAATTCACCCTTGGACTTTTGACCAGGATATTTTTACCATCTTAAAGCTAATTTTGGCCATTTTATTTCTTCATTTGAAGCTCTCTTGGCCGAAATCCTTAGGGAGAGAAAAGAAAGAAACCTCCAACTTTTTTCTTCAATTTCTTGCCTTGATCTCACAAACCAACCGCAAAAACTTTGATTTGCTCCATAAAAACCTTTCTCTTGGTAGGATTAAGGTGAGTGGTGAAGTGGTTTGAGAAACAAAGGTGCTAAGTTGCTTGTTGTCTTGAGGTTACAAGGTGAGTTGTTAAGAATCTTTCCCTTTAGCTTTGCTAATGTTCAATTGGTGGCTTTAGTGGTTTAATATGATGACATATGGTGGGATTATGGTTTGTTTATGGTTGGAAGTGAAGGTTTGATGAATTTTGATTTATTCTTGTTATTTTTCTGTTTTGTATGAGGATAATGGTTTGATATGGTGTAAAATGAAGCTTGTATATGTTAGTTGAAGTTGGTTGCGGAAAATTTCTGGTTTGATACGAAATTCCAGGTTTAGGGTTTGAATTTTCCCTGTTCTGACCGGATTCATTTGGGCATGCTAGAGGCCGAATCAGGCTTAGGTTAAAACATGAAAGTTTTAGAAAATGGTGTAATCTAGCTGTCTACAAAATTTCAACTCAATCGGAGCAACGTAGCCTGTGAAAAGATGAAAATACCCTTGACTGCCCATGAACCCTATTTCGCGCCCAGATTTTTGTTTTCGTGGAGTTTTCCATTTTTGACCATGAAAATGTATGATTTGGCTTTTGAGGTCTTCATAAAAATGTAGGTTTATGTCTTGGCTTCGAAACACCGTAAGATTCGTTTCAATCCGATAAGGGTAGCTTCAGTTATGGATATTGTGCCGAAAGGTGTTAAACGAAACTTTTATACGTTAATTGCGATCGTTGCGGAAAATTTACGCTTGAGGGAATGAATTCCGGTTTCTAGGGTTTAATTGGGGGTTTTTCTAATGGTGGCTCTTAAGCTTCTAATTAGCTTTGATTGAGGGATATTGTGGCCTAATTGGATGCATTTTATTGCTTATTAACCGTACGTGTGATTGGTGATATATTGTAGGTTGGAAATGAAGCATTTATGGGGAAATGCTGTCCGAACTTTGAGAATGTGTGATTGCTTTGAGTTTGTGATTTAGCGCTTGGACTCGGGCAAGGTAATGGTATATGATGGATGGTTTCTGAGCCGTGGAGGTGAGTGACCCTCAACTATTTCCCAAGTACTTTTGAAAATGTTTCTTGCATTATTTACTCGACTGCATATCATGCGTGCTTGCATGTGAGTTCATGACATGATTTGGCTTTAATGAATTCTTGGGGAGTCTTGTGCTGAACACCAACGTCTCCACCCTGTTTATTGTTCATGACATGATCTGGAGCACCAACGTTGCTCCCCTTTATTGTTTAACGTTAAGTGATCTATTTGAGCGTTGGGTGTTTCAGTGCAATGATTTCACTGGCTCACGAGAGCAAAAATAGGTACATTTGATCTTGGAATCATGACATCATCGAAATGCATTATTGTGAAATATATTTGATTACTGATTTTATTGGTTACTCACTGAGCTTCTATCTCACCCCAAAAATATTTTATTCCCCTCCACAGGGCTCGTGGCGAAGGAAGGCTTGTAGTACTTATTCACGTGACTGGATGGCATATATCTTGTACAGTTTGGATTTGGAATCATTTTATGTATAGTTTGGGGAATTGTTTTCGCTTCGCTTATGACATGTAATTATTGGAGAATTTGATGTATATTTGAGATTTATATTGTAATTTAGTTGAGGACTGCAGTAAGTGAGTGAGTCCCGGCGAGAGCTGGGCAGGCGGCCCCCCGAACCCTTTGGTTCGCCTTAGGGGTAGGTGGGGCCGTCACAGGTGGTATCAGAGCTTAAGTTTCAGATCTCTGTAGTGTATCCTAGGCTTGAAGTTTAGGATGCCGGACTGTGGGTTTAATTTGAAATATCAGTGCTTCTTGTATGACTGAAAGGCGGACATGTAGGTGTTATTTGACTCTTAGTGTTTGCTTGGAATGCTTGAGTGATTCTTGCGGGATGTCTTGATTTGATTGGTACAAGATGGAATGTCGAGGATGACATTCTTTTAAGGAGGGGAGTTTGTGACGCCCCGAAAGAATGAGTGTGAGAATCCGAAAATTTTTATATATTTTCTAGACATTATTTTGTTTCCTTGTTTATAATTTTGTACCTTTCTTCTAGATATTAATTTTCTATACATTTTTATAAAGGAATATAATTTTCAAATCATTTCCTTGATACGAGTTAATTCACGTTAAGTTTGAAGTGTATTATGGACGTGGGACTCGCTAGTGCGGTAAATGCAATATATTTTTGACAACTTGTTGGAGGTTTGTATTAAGTGATATTATTTTACAAGGTGCTAAGAGATTTGTATTAGAGAGACAGAACGATAAGCTTTAAGCTAAAAGGTGACAAGTGTCACCATTCAATTCACCCTTGGACTTTTGACCAGGATATTTTTACCATCTTAAAGCTAATTTTGGCCATTTTATTTCTTCATTTGAAGCTCTCTTGGCCGAACTCCTTAGGGAGAGAAAAGAAAGAAACCTCCAACTTTTTTCTTCAATTTCTTGCCTTGATCTCACAAACCAACCGCTAAAACTTTGATTTGCTCCATAAAAACCTTTCTCTTGGTAGGATTAAGGTGAGTGGTGAAGTGGTTTGAGAAACAAAGGTGCTAAGTTGCTTGTTGTCTTGAGGTTACAAGGTGAGTTGTTAAGAATCTTTCCCTTTAGCTTTGCTAATGTTCAATTGGTGGCTTTAGTGGTTTAATATGATGACATATGGTGGGATTATGGTTTGTTTATGGTTGGAAGTGAAGGTTTGATGAATTTTGATTTATTCTTGTTATTTTTCTGTTTTGTATGAGGATAATGGTTTGATATGGTGTAAAATGAAGCTTGTACATGTTAGTTGAAGTTGGTTGCGGAAAATTTCTGGTTTGATACGAAATTCCAGGTTTGGGGTTTGAATTTTTCCTGTTCTGACCGGATTCATTTGGGCATGTTAGATGCCGAATCAGGCTTAGGTTAAAACATGAAAGTTTTAGAAAATGGTGTAATCTAGCTGTCTACAAAATTTCAACTCAATCGGAGAAACGTAGCCTGTGAAAAGATGAAAATACCCTTGACTGCCCATGAACCCTATTTCGCGCCCAGATTTTTGTTTTCGTGGAGTTTTCCATTTTTGACCATGAAAATGTATGATTTGGCTTTTGAGGTCTTCATAAAAATGTGGATTTATGTCTTGGCTTCGAAACACCGTAAGATTCGTTTCAATCCGATAAGGGTAGCTTCAGTTATGGATATTGTGCCGAAAGGTGTTAAACGAAACTTTTATACGTTAATTGCGATCGTTGTGGAAAATTTACGCTTGAGGGAATGAATTCCGGTTTCTAGGGTTTAATTGGGGGTTTTTCTAATGGTGGCTCTTAAGCTTCTAATTAGCTTTGATTGAGGGATATTGTGGCCTAATTGGATGCATTTTATTGCTTATTAACCGTACGTGTGATTGGTGATATATTGTAGGTTGGAAATGAAGCATTTATGGGGAAATGCTGTCCGAACTTTGAGAATGTGTGATTGCTTTGAGTTTGTGATTTAGCGCTTGGACTCGGGCAAGGTAATGGTATATGATGGATGGTTTCTGAGCCGTGGAGGTGAGTGACCCTCAACTATTTCCCAAGTACTTTTGAAAATGTTTCTTGCATTATTTACTCGACTGCATATCATGCGTGCTTGCATGTGAGTTCATGACATGATTTGGCTTTAATGAATTCTTGGGGAGTCTTGTGCTGAACACCAACGTCTCCACCCTGTTTATTGTTCATGACATGATCTGGAGCACCAACGTTGCTCCCCTTTATTGTTTAACGTTAAGTGATCTATTTGAGCGTTGGGTGTTTCAGTGCAATGATTTCACTGGCTCACGAGAGCAAAAAATAGGTACATTTGATCTTGGAATCATGACATCATCGAAATGCATTATTGTGAAATATATTTGATTACTGATTTTATTGGTTACTCACTGAGCTTCTATCTCACCCCAAAAATATTTTATTCCCCTCCACAGGGCTCGTGGCGAAGGAAGGCTTGTAGTACTTATTCACGTGACTGGATGGCATATATCTTGTACAGTTTGGATTTGGAATCATTTCATGTATAGTTTGGGGAATTGTTTTCGCTTCGCTTATGACATGTAATTATTGGAGAATTTGATGTATATTTGAGATTTATATTGTAATTTAGTTGAGGACTGCAGTAAGTGAGTGAGTCCCGGCGAGAGCTGGGCAGGCGGCCCCCCGAACCCTTTGGTTCGCCTTAGGGGTAGGTGGGGCCGTCACAGGTGGTATCAAAGCTTAAGTTTCAGATCTCTGTAGTGTATCCTAGGCTTGAAGTTTAGGATGCCGGACTGTGGGTTTAATTTGAAATATCAGTGCTTCTTGTATGACTGAAAGGCGGACATGTAGGTGTTATTTGACTCTTAGTGTTTGCTTGGAATGCTTGAGTGATTCTTGCGGGATGTCTTAATTTGATTGGTACAAGATGGAATGTCGAGGATGACATTCTTTTAAGGAGGGGAGTTTGTGACGCCCCGAAAGAATGAGTGTGAGAATCCGAAAATTTTTATATATTTTCTAGACATTATTTTGTTTCCTTGTTTATAATTTTGTACCTTTCTTCTAGATATTAATTTTCTATACATTTTTATAAAGGAATGTAATTTTCAAATCATTTCCTTGATACGAGTTAATCCACGTTAAGTTTGAAGTGTATTATGGACGTGGGACTCGCTAGTACGGTAAATGCAATATATTTTTGACAACTTGTTGGAGGTTTGTATTAAGTGATATTATTTTACAAGGTGCTAAGAGATTTGTATTAGAGAGACAAAACGATAAGCTTTAAGCTAAAAGGTGACAAGTGTCACCATTCAATTCACCCTTGGACTTTTGACCAAGATATTTTTACCATCTTAAAGCTAATTTTGGCCATTTTATTTCTTCATTTGAAGCTCTCTTGGCCGAACTCCTTAGGGAGAGAAAAGAAAGAAACCTCCAACTTCTTTCTTCAATTTCTTGCCTTAATCTCACAAACCAACCGCTAAAACTTTGATTTGCTCCATAAAAACCTTTCTCTTGGTAGGATTAAGGTGAGTGGTGAAGTGGTTTGAGAAACAAAGGTGCTAAGTTGCTTGTTGTCTTGAGGTTACAAGGTGAGTTGTTAAGAATCTTTCCCTTTAGCTTTGCTAATGTTCAATTGGTGGCTTTAGTGGTTTAATATGATGACATATGGTGGGATTATGGTTTGTTTATGGTTGGAAGTGAAGGTTTGATGAATTTTGATTTATTCTTGTTATTTTTCTGTTTTGTATGAGGATAATGGTTTGATATGGTGTAAAATGAAGCTTGTATATGTTAGTTGAAGTTGGTTGCGGAAAATTTCTGGTTTGATACGAAATTCCAGGTTTAGGGTTTGAATTTTCCCTGTTCTGACCAGATTTATTTGGGCATGTTAGAGGCCGAATCAGGCTTAGGTTAAAACATAAAAGTTGTAGAAAATGGTGTAATCTAGCTGTCTAAACAATTTCAGCTCAATCGGAGTAACGTAGCCTGTGAAAAGATGAAAATACCCTTGACTGCCCATGAACCCTATTTCGCGCCCAGATTTTTGTTTTCGTGGAGTTTTCCATTTTTGACCATGAAAATGTATGATTTGGATTTTGAGGTCTTCATAAAAATGTAGGTTTATGTCTTGGCTTCGAAACACCGTAAGATTCGTTTCAATCCGATAAGGGTAGCTTCAGTTATGGATATTGTGCCGAAAGGTGTTAAACGAAACTTTTATACGTTAATTGCGATCGTTGCGGAAAATTTACGCTTGAGGGAATGAATTCCGGTTTCTAGGGTTTAATTGGGGGTTTTTCTAATGGTGGCTCTTAAGCTTCTAATTAGCTTTGATTGAGGGATATTGTGGCCTAATTGGATGCATTTTATTGCTTATTAACCGTACGTGTGATTGGTGATATATTGTAGGTTGGAAATGAAGCATTTATGGGGAAATGCTGTCCGAACTTTGAGAATGTATGATTTCTTTGAGTTTGTGATTTAGCGCTTGGACTCGGGCAAGGTAATGGTATATGATGGATGGTTTCTGAGCCGTGGAGGTGAGTGACCCTCAACTATTTCCCAAGTACTTTTGAAAATGTTTCTTGCATTATTTACTCGACTGCATATCATGCGTGCTTGCATGTGAGTTCATGACATGATTTGGCTTTAATGAATTCTTGGGGAGTCTTGTGCTGAACACCAACGTCTCCACCCTGTTTATTGTTCATGACATGATCTGGAGCACCAACGTTGCTCCCCTTTATTGTTTAATGTTAAGTGATCTATTTGAGCGTTGGGTGTTTCAGTGCAATGATTTCACTGGCTCACGAGAGCAAAAATAGGTACATTTGATCTTGGAATCATGACATCATCGAAATGCATTATTGTGAAATATATTTGATTACTGATTTTATTGGTTACTCACTGAGCTTCTATCTCACCCCAAAAATATTTTATTCCCCTCCACAGGGCTCGTGGCGAAGGAAGGCTTGTAGTACTTATTCACGTGACTGGATGGCATATATCGTATACAGTTTGGATTTGGAATCATTTTTATGTATAGTTTCGGGAATTATTTTCGCTTCGCTTATGACATGTAATTATTGGAGAATTTGATGTATATTTGAGATTTATATTGTAATTTAGTTGAGGACTGTAGTAAGTGAGTGAGTCCCGGCGAGAGCTGGGCAGGCGGCCCGCCGAACCCTTTGGTTCGCCTTAGGGGGAGGTGGGGCCGTCACAAAAAGTAGGGTTAGATTGTGCTGTGTTCATCAAAGAAGTTTTAGGCTCATGTACAATCTGTTTCTCCTTTCGCTTTCTTTCTTCGTCGTGCTTCCTTTGTTCAGTTTCAATTCTTTGGTTTTCTTTATCCTTCCTTTCTTGAGCCTTTTTATTCTTACGATATTCTCGTAGAACTTCGGCAATATCAAAGGGTTTCTTTGAAGCTAGTTGTGGCTGGTCTGCAAAGAAAACTGAAGGATTAGGAGTGGTAATATTTCCAAAATAAAAAGGGGTATGCCAATTCCTTAAAGGAATTACTCCAAACCTTGAATTGACCTGTGGGGGAGGTTCAGATGGTCCGACATCATACTTTGGGACCTCTCCTGTTTCTTTTAGATTAGCAATTTATTTTTGAAGAAACTTAGTTTCCCTTTCTTGACTTAAAACAAAATGTGCTAAATCAGTTGAAGCTGTGGGCATATCATATTTAATACTAGCAAGTCTCTTTTCAAGAACACTAATCATTTTAGATACTTCTTCCTTTTTAGTACCAATATGATTTACCTGTTAAGATACCTCTGAGACATTATGATGAATAGAGGTAAGAGCTGAATTTTGTACCAAGGAATTTTCTGTCTGCCAATTGAGAATTTCATAAGAAATATTTGTGGTAGCAGATTCTCCAGTTGGTAGAATAACAGGAGCAGCATTTTGGATTTTTGGGGTATGTTTAGAACCATTTTTAACAAACGGCTCTAAGGGTGGAAAATCAGCTTCCTGGAACATAAAACAAGGAATTGGCTGAGATAGAGGTTTTGAATCCGGTTTAGGAACTGGTTTCCATTCCTTTTGGGCTTTCTGCGTCCTTGCTTCCTTTTCGAGAATATCAAGGCATCTTTGATAGTATGGATGTAAGAGTTGTTTCTTTTTTGGTGCTTGGTGTATCCATCGAACAGGAATCTGGTATCCATCAAAACTACTTCGAGCTGCTTGGAAATTATCTGCATCAGGATCTTGAGGATTATAATCTGGTTTACAAGGTCAGGACTCAAAGGGTTGTGGATCAACTGTTTTAGCTTTCTTTCCAAAAGAAAGGTCAGAAACATCCAGCTCTAGTTGTTCTGCCCAATAACATTCCTCACACCTTGTACAAGTATCAAAATAGATATGACCAGATATAGGATCCTGAAAATGATAGATTGCTTCTCCATTTTTTTCAAAATGATCAATGGAAAGTGATGCCCTTTGGTCTCCAACAAAAGGGCAAGAATTACAGCAGAGTTCCAACACAAAGGACACTAAATTCGGACAAACAAGGATCAAGTGAATTACGGACAGAATTGTTGCCATGCAAACACACAACTCACGGTCAGATTGCATGACACAATAGCTGGACACAACGGATAGAAATTGGTTTGGACAGATTGTGACAAGAGATACAAGAAACCCTAGCGCCGCCAACACAACTTCCTTCTTTTGTTTTCTTGCTGAACACGGACAGATTGTAAGCAACAATAATAGACAACTAAACGGATAGAATATTTTTTTTTTTAAAACAAGGCAGCGGAAACAAAGAATTTCTAGATGACAACAAAGACAAGACAACGGATATAACGAAAGATACCTCAACCTATGCTCTGAAGCCAACTGATACGTTCCTTGATCAACGCGTTTCGAGACACGTAGCATGTTTGCCCAAGGATCTAGCGAGATTGTCCAACATTTGGTTTACCGAACCTAAAACCAAGACGGACGACATGACTTGATTGAAGATGGTAGGACGACGACTCCAAACGAGGTGAATACTCAAGTGGATAGGTCGGATGAAAAAAAAGGACAATCACGAGATTGCTCAAGAACCCTTGCCAAAGCAAGTAAAAGGATTCGAATCTCTCAATAATTGAAGAGAAACACAAACAGAATTTTATTATCAAAAGTGTCTAACCCTTAACCCGTACAAAGTGAGCCTTCTTATAGGCTAAGGACTAAGAAACTGTAAGGATCAAAGACAACCTAAGAGAGGGGTGAATTAGGTTCTTTAAAAACTAGTCGAGATATGAGACACTTTTTCTAGAGCTTGCTTTCTTTTTCTGAAGGTCCCCACAAAGAAACAATTAATGGACTAGCACAAGTGATTGTGAGTAGAAGAAATAAGCAATATATATTGCAAAACAGTAAGTAAAGGGATAGAAAGGCAAACCAAGTTTCAAACTTGACTTAAGTTTGAATATCACTTTATATACCAAGCTTCTTCAAGTTGATTACCTTACAACCAATCTCTTGTGTACAAAGGAAGGATCACTTCCTCCTTGCCTCAAGTCTCACTTGATCAAGCAAGGAAGTTTTACAATCACTCGGATAACCCTCACAAGGCTACACTATTGAAGAAACTGAATCACAATTGAAAAGCTAAATGAAGATTACACAACTAAGAGTACAAATCTTCTTTTTGGAGTATTCTAGCACTAGAATCACTCAAGATCTGATGTAAACTTAAAGTGTAAATGTTAATCTTGAAGTAGTTGACTATTCTCTATTTATAGGAGATAGAGAATTCTTCAATTAATGCTGTCAACGGATAGAGGACAGCTGAAAAGTCAACTAGCCGTTGGTGGTGTCGGACGTCCGGTACTCTGATTTTCTGCGTCCGAACGAAAACAGTGAGTTCAAGAAATTTTCCTGAGATTCTTAGGACGTCCGGTCCTTCCATAATACACGTCCGAAGGTAAGATGTATATTTGCAAATCCTTCTTCATTTCTTTCAGACGTCCGGTGCTCTCAGTGTATTGCGTCCGAAGCACCGCAACGTTTGTCGGACGTCCGGTACAGAGGTATTGTGTGTCCGATCGAGGTCAGTGATCATAGACGACTTGGCTTATTATCTTCGGACGTCCGAGTGTGAGTTCTTTATGCGTTCGAAGTGACTTAATGGATGTCGGCCGTCCGATATGGTCCTTTTGTGCGTCCGACAGCTATTTTAGCAATTTGTCAATCTTTGATCCTGTTTTGGCTTCAAGTCTTTGACCTTGTTTTTGTTCCAATTCCTGAAACAATCTTTTCAAAGAATATTAGTAACAACCAATTGTTTTGTAATCATCAAAAGTTACGGACTGAGATATACAATCTCCCCCTTTTTGATGATGACAAAACATTGGATGGAGCAAAAGAAAATTTAGAATTTTGATTGCAGCTCCCCCTTGCACAGTGCGAGAGTATTCGCAACTCCCCCTCAAACTCACTCCCCCTTATTTGTAGATTCAATGTCAGGAGTATTTGGTATTCGCAACTCCTCTTCACTTATAAGAACTATATCCATTTTCTCTCCCTTTTTGTCATCATAAAACAGTCATATGATCAATGATTGTACCAAACAGATTTGTCAGCATTCAATAGGAATTATCAATCAGACGAAATATATCTAACAATATCAGCAATAGTATCAGCATCCATCCAGAATCAACAAAATCCAAACAGACAGTAATCAGCAAAAGCCAACCAGAATCATTCACAGCAAAAGATAAAAACATCCATTCATAGAAGAAACATAGAAAAAAATATCAGTTAACAGAATAACACCAGTTTTACAGACCAATAGAGGAATATGATCCTTAATACAAAGCATACTAAAGGTTTTTCAGTGCAAAAGATGAACTATTGTCCTAATGATGAAGTGCAGTGTCCTAGCAGTGCCTAGATGGTGATTTTAGATGATCCAGGCCTTCTCCTGGTTAGATGAAACTGCTCAGGATCCACTAGGTCTTCTTCCTCAGTCTCTTCATCGTCTTCTTCAGATGCCTCCTCAGTCACTGGAGCCTTGCCTTTATCTTTGGACTGAGAGCTGGAAGCATGAGCTTCTGGAGTGGCTTCAGTACCACGAGTATGCTCTGTGGGCTGAGGTCTTGGCTCTTTTTTATGAGCATTTTCATTGAATTCTGGGATTGGGAGCACAAGGAGATTCCTTTTTTTCAATAAAGATAGACTGTTGGATCGGGGACATGGTCATCATGAGACCATCTTCAATGAGTAGAACATGTTGTTTGAGGTCCTCAAGCAAGGAGATGACCTCAGAATTGGAAGATTGTGACTTGCTGGCTGATTTTCTGGGGTGAATGGTGAATGGAGAGACATACATGGACTAAGCACGAGGGGTCTTAGGAGAAACAGGGGTTTCGTGAAGGTTCTTTCTCCTAGTTTCTGCAACTGTCTCCTTATAACACCAATGGCCCTCAAAAAATTTTAGACTCTTTCTTTCAAAATATGCTTGTGAGAAAACTGTTGAGGCACTGTCTTTGGGTGATTTTCCAGTAAAAGGGATTTCAAAATGGGCAAAGATAGGAGTCAGAAATTTTCCATATGTGACGGCCCCACCTCCCCCTAGGGAGTACCCCAGGGTTCGGCGGGTCGCCTGCCCAACTCTCGCCGGAACTCAGTCGTTCACTACAGTCCTCAATTAAAATCGGAATAAATCATAAGAATAAATAGGGCAGCGATCCAAACTTAAAGCGGAACTTATGTACATTGCCATCCCAAAAGGGAGTATAAAGATCGAATATACAAAGGTTCTCAATCCTTCATACGTCCAGCCCGTGCCAAGTACTAGGGCGAGAACCACAACAAAAAAAAAATAAAAGAACTAGACTAGGCTAGTCTATGCTCTCATCCTACTTGCCGTCCCCTGTTAAGGAAAACAAAACTAAAGGGGTGAGCTAAAAGCTCAGTAAGATTCCGAACACATAGTCAGATAGTCAATTCAATACGTTAAACATGGAGTATCAATAATTCAAGAAATTTTTACAATGGAAAGCGATAGTAACACATTCATTAAAAGGATACGGGCTCACATGGAGCTATTTGTTCGTTCGTTCGTTCCCCTGACATTTCCCCTTATTCCTCCAATTATTTGAAAATTTCCTTTTTGAGAAGTAAAACCCTCGTGCCTTCGTTCGTTCATTCATCCCCTTCCGGACGTTGACCGGACTCCACCCATCCGGACGTTGGCCGGACACCACCCATCCGGACGTGGCCGGACTACAAGGTAATACTCGAGTATACCAAATTCACCTAGGGTCACCATATCGCCCGACCGAATCCGCTTCTGGCTCGAGTCGATCAGTAACGAAGGGCAGGGCCCAGTCCAGCCAAACGGCTTACATTCATGCGCAACAAGCATTTAATCATTTAATCATTAAAAATTTCACATTTCATTTAGGTCGAATGCGATAAAGTACACACTCGCCTAGAAAACTCATTTTAACAATCATTAAAAGCACTTAACACATTATCAATCAATAATAACAAGCCAATAAGTCAAGGAAATATAACAAACAAGGAACACTCACCTATGTACGCAAAATAACGGGTAAAATATCCTTCCAGATATTATCCTCAGTCACCGAAAAAACCTAAATTAAACGAGAAAGAATATTACAGATCATCTAGCACAACAATTAGGTGCAAAGAAACTCGACAATTATACTAGTATTTGGTCAAAATACCCAAGCAAACCCTAAACCACTTTTCTTTATTTGATAAGAGTAAGTAAACATTTGGAGTTTCCAATTGAAGAAGGACCGTGTTTTAAAATGGAAAACGGTCATAGTATTTGCCAAACGAAAATATACTAGTAAACTTAGTCCTTGAGCGAAAATTTGGGCAGCACGCCCTTTGTGTTTACCTAATTTTCCAGCCATTTATGGCTTCATTATTTCCTCAATCAAACCCAAAGTTATCCATAACACAATTTCAGTTCAATAGCCATTCCATAGGCTCAAACAATATAAGAACAAAATTAAGCTAATATCAAGTGCGGAAATGAAGTTTACAAAAGACAGTTTTGACATCATTTTGTGGTTTTGGCACCATTGGCACTACGATTATTGGATGGAGGTGAAATATATGCCGTTTCGAAGCTAAGAGATAGAGCTACAATGTTGAAGAAGGCCACTCAGTCCAGTTTGTGACGACCCCACTTCTCCCAAAGGCGAACCCAAGGGTATCGGCGGGCCGCCTGCCTAGCTCGCCACTGTCTGAAATCGAAGATGATGTCACAATATATCACAAACGGCAACTAACGTACTTGAAATAAGCCAAACAGCAAAATTGGCACGCGCAAGTGCGGAAACGGCAAAACGGCCGCACAGAACGGCAAACGGAAATGGCCAAGTCGGCCATCTCAAACCGTTTTGGTCAAAATTTAGGCTAGGAATATCGGATCAAGGTACCTGAGGTACCGTTACGAAGCTAAGAGGAAGGGCTACAATGTTCATGAAGACATCGCAACCCGGATCTCAAAGGGTATAGGTGAAAATTGCGTGAAACAGTTCCAGCTGTTTCATTGCGAGTTACCAAACAGGCCCTGTTTGCAAGGCCGTAACTCACGGCTCAGAAATCGAAATTAAGAAATTCCAAAGGCATTAGAAAGCTGAGACATAAGGCTAAAACTTTCATGTTTTGGCCAAGACCTGAATCTATTCAGAACAAAACAAAATTCGAGTGCCAAAGTACCCGTCAGAACTGTCCAAATACAAGGCAGTTCTGACGAGCGATATTGTTTTGATCATAACCGGAGCTACGGAACTCAGTTTTCGACGTACTTTATACCATTTCGAAGCTGAGATCAAGATCTAAACTTATTATGAAGGATTCGGCACCCAGATCGAACTCTATAAAAATCGAAAAGTCATGGGCAGAAACAAAATCAGAAAACGCGTAGAACCAGAGGGTCAAAACAGGCTTGAGCATTTCGTCGATAACTCAGGCTACGCTAATCCGATTGACCTGAAATTTTGCAGGCATACTCAGGACTCAAGGGGCTACGACTTTCATGTTTTACGAAACTTCTGAATCAGCACGGAACATTAAGAAAAATGGAGCTCAAGTTCAGGTTCTGGGTTGCCCTGTTTACCCATTTTGCCGGTTTCAAATGTCGCAAACATATGGTTCGTTTTCATGGTTCTTATGCAGGTTTTTCAACCACTTTTGTACCAATTAAACACACATATACTAACATCTAAATGGCCTACAAATGGTCCGAAATTCCCCTCCCAAGTCAATACCAAATTGAACAATCATCAACCACAATCCCTAACCAAATTTCATTTGCACCAATGAACTTAATCCAACCTCTCACTAACCAAACTCTATCTCACTAACCATAAGCTAAGCTAAATTAGCCTAATAGAGTCTAGGGTTTCTTACCCAAATCAGCTTTTTGCAAGTAACCAACCAAATCAAGTGAGGCAATTCATCAAACATAACCACTACAAGTCCATTTCTCAACTAAAACAAGTAAGGAAAGCATTAGCAAGAAACCCAAATTCTTTCCTCTTCTTGGCCGAATTTTCAGCAACCAAATAACACTAAAATTAACCAAAGTACTCCATAAAAACATGTGATAGGCATAAGAGGTACCACAATCAAGCACAACTAGGGTCCTATGCCAAAATAACCACTAGTTCATCAAACAATAATCAACTTAAGTCTTCAAATAGACTTTCTTACCTTTGATTCAAGCTTTGTAGATGATCACCCACAACAATCAAGTGCTTAAGTTGTTTCTCCAAGATCCAAACTCAAGATTGAAGAGCAAAAATGATGCACCAAAGCAAGCTTTCCTTTTCTTTTTTTCTTTCTCTTCTCACGGCTCTCACTCTCTCTTCAAGGTGGCCGGCCCTCTCTCTCAAATTTCTCTTCAATTTTTGTTTTGTTTTTGTTTTGTTTCTTATAAGTTGTAAAACAACATATAGTCAAAGCTTTGGGAGATATTTCTTATAGCTAACCAATCACAAAAATGCTTTATTTGTTGTTTAAACCCTTGCACTTTAACTTTCTCTTTCTTATACAATTTCCCTCACACATTTGATAATCTTTCAATTTACTCCATAAGTCATAACTTAATCTCTTTTAAAACATGTAATCACACTTAATTACCTCACTAATCACTTTCTCATCTTAATCACTTACACTTAAGCATGCTTTATCCCACATAAAAGTAATTAAACAATAACCTTTTTGTCAAGGGCAAAATTAGGTTTAAACCCACTTAAAACTTCTAATAAATCATAACATTAGGGATTTTGCTCACTTAAGGTTTCTAACCTTCTTCTTAAAATTAATTAACCTATACCAAATGGATTAAATCCTATACCTTCCCACACTAGTGGGTCCCACATCCGATATACGTTCTTAATTTCTCAAAAACTAACTAATACTAGAAAAAATCATCTAAAAACTATATTTACTCATAAAACTTATCTGGGAAACTTTTCTAATAAAGAAAATGTAGAAAAATACGGGTTTTCAATCTTAACCGGAAATTAGGGTTTTCTTCTTAGCCCTAACCCTAATATCAACTTACGAACGGTCTGGGTCCTCACAATCTCCCCCACTTAGGACAATTTCGTCCTCGAAATTAATTCGTTGGTCAAAGCGTACCTTCAAAGTCCACCGAAGGATTTGTCATCTCAGGTTGACCCATCGCATAGACTCTTGCTGGCCCTTTGGGTCGATTTTCCCCTGTAGTTGACGGCTTAGTTGTGGTGGTCCCTCCAGTCGGTGGTTTGAGTCCCTCCTTCTGCATCTTAGGGCACCGGACAATCAGATGTTCGGTGCTGCCACATTTGAAGCATTTGCGTACCGAACTATTCTTCCAGCAATTTTCATCGGTGTGATTGCCCCCACAGAAACCACAGGTTGACTTGGCGGCTGTACTTGCCCCTCCACGCTGGACACTCCTCGGCCCCTCTTGCACTACCTGACCCCGCACAAAGTTATTCGGGGTCCTTGCAGGTCGTGGACCATCCGTACCTTTATTTATCTTGGCAGATGGCTCGTTTCGCGAGCTTTGTCCGACCATGGAATCATTTGAGCTAGGTTGCCTCCTTTTCCGATCGTGGAAGGCTTTAACCTGTCCTCTGGCAGTCTCAATTCGCTGTGCTTTTTCTAGCGCTTGGCTAAACGTATTCAACTGAGCCGCTGCTAACGATTCCTGGATTTCCACATTTAAACCTTGAACGAATCGACGGATTCGTTTCTGCTCCGTTAACACCAGCTCTGGGGCAAAGCGAGAAAGTTTAGTGAACTGAGTTTCGTACTCCGCCACACTCGAGGCCCCTTGACGTAGGCGGATGAAATCATCTTCCCGTTTTTCTTGCACAATGGGTGGTAAATATTTTTCATTAAACTCCCGTGTGAAGTTGATCCAGGTCCAAGGAGTCTGTTCGCGCTCCCACTTGGCTTTGATTACATTCCACCAGGCTCGAGCGGCCCCTTCAAACTGAAAGACCGCAAAGGATATCTGCCGCTCCTCTGAATACCTAAGCGCGGCAAATATGTCTAACATACGGTCTAGCCAACCCTCCGCTAAGTCAGGGTCGGCCCCACCGATAAACTTTGGGGGTGCGAATTTTTGGAATCGCTCCAAGGCATGGTCTTCACCCTCGTGATTGCCTGGATTATGTCCCGGATTATGTCCAGGATTCCCCATACCGCTTCCTTGGCCCTGTTGATTTGTCATTTGCTCTAGTAAATCGGCCATCCGCTGGATGGCTGTAGCGACTTGATCTTGCTCTGGTCCTTGTTCCCTTTCAGGGCTTCGTGCTCGCCCTCTACCTCCACCTCGAGTACCGGAGGCCATTTAAGTGCAAACGTCTATAGATCGTAACATTCCACATAAACTTATTATCCGGACTATGAGCAAAAGTACGGACGTAAAGCGTACGAACAAAAGACACACAAAGGATAAATTCAAAATGCTACTCAAATATATACATAGATATACAAAATCACACCAAAAGATTTACAGATTACCGACCTCCAGTCGGTACAAAACCCAATGTACACATGAGCACTCCGGCTCCAAGATCTAGTCGGCCAACCAAATAAAGAAAGAAAGTGGTCATGCCAGTTTTAATCAAAAGGAATCTACCAGCTAATCAAAAAACGAAAGCGACCCTAAACGCCTCCCCTAGGGCCCTGGTCCCCAACGGAACCTAAAGTACCAATCTCGCCTATCTGCTCTGGCCCAGTAGCTCGCGGGGGTGCCTCCGCGGCCATATCTAGCAAGACCCCGCAGTCAAACGTGATACTCCGGGCCCTCTCCCTAAGCTGCCTCTTCAAAGAGAAGAGGTGCTGGTGTGTGTCCCGGAGGTCCCGCTCCAGGCCCCTAACGCGTAACGCCTGCCAGCGGCTAAACTGTCTAGCCTCCTCAAGCTGCTCCCTCAGAGTCTCGACCGTCCTGTCGAGGTGATAACGCTCATCATCCAATGCTAAGACTATCTCGTCGGGATAGCCGTAAGTATACCAACACGCGCAGGGTCGGCGCGACACCTGGCCGAAGGGGGAGTACAAAGTGTAAGGCTCTCCCAGCCTCTGTCGATAACGGATAGCCCGCTTACGCAGCGGTCGATCCTCTGGGCCCCTCCTACTCGAACTGCCTGGGTCCATACCTACAAAACATTAAGTCGTCAGTCAACCGGCATTTCAACTTAAAAGATATCATTCAACTTAAAAGAATCCAATATGCCTAATGCCTATCGCGTATGTCCCACAAGTGCCCAAGTCCTCTAACCTAGGCGCTCTGATACCAACTGTGACGACCCCACTTCTCCCAAGGGCGAACCCAAGGGTATCGGCGGGCCGCCTGCCTAGCTCGCCACTGTCTGAAATCGAAGATGATGTCACAATATATCACAAACGGCAACTAACGTACTTGAAATAAGCCAAACAGAAAAATTGGCACCCGCAAGTGCGGAAACGGCAAAACGGCCGCACAGAACGGCAAACGGAAATGGCCAAGTCGGCCATCTCAAACCGTTTTGGTCAAAATTTAGGCTAGGAATATCGGATCAAGGTACCTGAGGTACCGTTACGAAGCTAAGAGGAAGGGCTACAATGTTCATGAAGACATCGCAACCCGGATCTCAAAGGGTATAGGTGAAAATTGCGTGAAACAGTTCCAGCTGTTTCATTGCGAGTTACCAAACAGGCCCTGTTTGCAAGGCCGTAACTCACGGCTCAGAAATCGAAATTAAGAAATTCCAAAGGCATTAGAAAGCTGAGACATAAGGCTAAAACTTTCATGTTTTGGCCAAGACCTGAATCTATTCAGAACAAAACAAAATTCGAGTGCCAAAGTACCCGTCAGAACTGTCCAAATACAAGGCAGTTCTGACGAGCGATATTGTTTTGATCATAACCGGAGCTACGGAACTCGGTTTTCGACGTACTTTATACCGTTTCGAAGCTGAGATCAAGATCTAAACTTCTTATGAAGGAGTCGGCACCCAGATCGAACTCTATAAAAATCGAAAAGTCATGGGCAGAAACAAAATCAGAAAACGCGTAGAACCAGAGGGTCAAAACAGGCTTGAGCATTTCGTCGATAACTCAGGCTACGCTAATCCGATTGACTTGAAATTTTGCAGGCATACTCAGGACTCAAGGGGCTACGACTTTCATGTTTTACGAAACTTCTGAATCAGCACGGAACATTAAGAAAAATGGAGCTCAAGTTCAGGTTCTGGGTTGCCCTGTTTACCCATTTTGCCGGTTTCAAATGTCGCAAACATATGGTTCGTTTTCATGGTTCTTATGCAGGTTTTTCAACCACTTTTGTACCAATTAAACACACATATACTAACATCTAAATGGCCTACAAATGGTCCGAAATTCCCCTCCCAAGTCAATACCAAATTGAACAATCATCAACCACAATCCCTAACCAAATTTCATTTGCACCAATGAACTTAATCCAACCTCTCACTAACCAAACTCTATCTCACTAACCATAAGCTAAGCTAAATTAGCCTAATAGAGTCTAGGGTTTCTTACCCAAATCAGCTTTTTGCAAGTAACCAACCAAATCAAGTGAGGCAATTCATCAAACATAACCACTACAAGTCCATTTCTCAACTAAAACAAGTAAGGAAAGCATTAGCAAGAAACCCAAATTCTTTCCTCTTCTTGGCCGAATTTTCAGCAACCAAATAACACTAAAATTAACCAAAGTACTCCATAAAAACATGTGATAGGCATAAGAGGTACCACAATCAAGCACAACTAGGGTCCTATGCCAAAATAACCACTAGTTCATCAAACAATAATCAACTTAAGTCTTCAAATAGACTTTCTTACCTTTGATTCAAGCTTTGTAGATGATCACCCACAACAATCAAGTGCTTAAGTTGTTTCTCCAAGATCCAAACTCAAGATTGAAGAGCAAAAATGATGCACCAAAGCAAGCTTTCCTTTTCTTTTTTTCTTTCTCTTCTCACGGCTCTCACTCTCTCTTCAAGGTGGCCGGCCCTCTCTCTCAAATTTCTCTTCAATTTTTGTTTTGTTTTTGTTTTGTTTCTTATAAGTTGTAAAACAACATATAGTCAAAGCTTTGGGAGATATTTCTTATAGCTAACCAATCACAAAAATGCTTTATTTGTTGTTTAAACCCTTGCACTTTAACTTTCTCTTTCTTATACAATTTCCCTCACACATTTGATAATCTTTCAATTTACTCCATAAGTCATAACTTAATCTCTTTTAAAACATGTAATCACACTTAATTACCTCACTAATCACTTTCTCATCTTAATCACTTACACTTAAGCATGCTTTATCCCACATAAAAGTAATTAAACAATAACCTTTTTGTCAAGGGCAAAATTAGGTTTAAACCCACTTAAAACTTCTAATAAATCATAACATTAGGGATTTTGCTCACTTAAGGTTTCTAACCTTCTTCTTAAAATTAATTAACCTATACCAAATGGATTAAATCCTATACCTTCCCACACTAGTGGGTCCCACATCCGATATACGTTCTTAATTTCTCAAAAACTAACTAATACTAGAAAAAATCATCTAAAAACTATATTTACTCATAAAACTTATCTGGGAAACTTTTCTAATAAAGAAAATGTAGAAAAATACGGGTTTTCAATCTTAACCGGAAATTAGGGTTTTCTTCTTAGCCCTAACCCTAATATCAACTTACGAACGGTCTGGGTCCTCACACAGTTTCTAGTGCAACTAGGCCAAAAATGCAGGAGACTAAACCAGAACCGTAAAAACAGGTGAACAAACCACATTCTGGTTAATAAACTGTAAGTCAGGCTACCTAAGTCCAAATCAAGTGATTCCAAAGCCATTCGAAAGCTAAGACATCAGGATACATTTCTTCAGAAGACCTCAACAACCAATTCAGAAGTATTCCCAACCAAAATAACCCATTACAGAAGCAATTCTCAAATTCGGGTAGAAACAGGGCAGCAGGGGTAATTTGATCTTTTCTCAGGCTACGTTACTCCGATTGAGCTGAAATTTTGTAGGCACCTATAAAATACCATTCTCTACAATTTCATGTTTTATGCCAAGCCTAATTCGGCCTCTAACATGGTGCAATAAAACCGGACAGAATAGAGCTGAAATTTTCCAGAAATCTGGAATTTTGGGATTCAATGCAACCTTTCTTGATTTCTTGCTTCACTTGCTACCAAAACCCCCTATACAATCTTGGATACAACATATATTAATCATACATCAAGTTTGGCAGCAATTCATCAAACCCTAATTCATGTATCCACAAGGAAAACAACACCCAAGACATGATAACAACCATTATTCACCACAAATTTGAGATGCTAAGCTAATTTAAACAAGATTAAGAGTAAGAATTGGGAAAATCATCATCCTTACCTTGCTTAGTGTCTACCAAGAGCAACCCTAGCTTTCCCCTTCAAAAATTCACCAACACCTCACTAAACCAACACTCAAAGATAACTTTAATCGGTTTGTTTTCTTTGTTTCCTCACTTTGTGCCTAGATTTCAAGATGAAAATGGTGAACTCTCCTTGGTGTTTTCCTCTCTCTACCACTCGGCCAAGTAGCAGAAATAATGAAGGGAGAATGAGCTAATTTGCAAGTTAAGAAGGTAAGAAAACTAAGTTTAGTCAAAGCCACAAGTTGCCGACACTTGGCACCACTACAACCATCCAAATTTTCTCTTTCTTTCCTTGCATTTTTAGCCATAACTTTTGGTCAAGCTAGCTGGCAAATGAGAAGATATTTTTCTCAAGTATTAATGAGCTTGTATGGTAAAAAAGTGGTGGTCAAGTGGTGCGTTCAATCGGTAGTGCACGGTACCCGTCGGTTCGCACCGTTTTTCTTAAAAACACATGTACTAGGGTTTTTTCTTCCTATTCACTAACCTTATATCATTGCCCTTAATCACATATTATTTCTCACTTAAAAGCCACTTTTAATCACCAAATTTGATCCTTGTTCCATACCGAAAATTCATCCGGCGAAAAAATGGCGAAAACCCTAATTTTGCCCCAATCTTGAAACCAAAGTGAAACCCTACTTTCTAGGTTTATTTGCACTTATTGTGGAATGATTGGGTAGTAGGGCTATAATCAATGAATAATTACTAAATAAAAGGCATTTTTGAAAAAAAAATATAAGAAATTTGCGAGTCCTCATACTCTCTCCCCTTTAAAAGAATTTCGACCTCGAAATTCATACCTTCCGTCGCCTCGGAGAACCCCAGAACTTGGTGTTGATCTACGGCATAAATTTGTGTTGATACTTTTGTTCGATTTCCTCTTTCATGAGTTTGTTTCAGTTTGGTTCCTTCCACTTGTTGAGTACTACCCTCTCGTGGCTGTTTCTTCGGGCAATTGCTAAGTTGATGATTGCCACTCCCACAAATCAAACATTTTTCCCCTTTCTACCAGCAATCGTTCTCAGTGTGATTTGCCTTTCCACAGTATCCACAGGCCAACCGAGGAGCTACTGTTGGATCTTCTCAAGAAATGTCCTTTGATCCGATCTGACTTCCTTTCATGGACCTTTCATCTAAAGCTCTTAAGGTCCAAGGTAGGCGGGGTGAATGGTTCACATTTTGCACTTTGGAGAGCGTTATCTTCTCTCCGGATTCCTCAGGTATACTGCTGGATGTATCTCTTTTCCGCGTTTGAAAGGCTTTTACTTGGGCTTTCACATCCTCAATTCTTTGGGCCTTCTCAAGAGCCTCTGTAAACGTATTAACTTGAACTGCCGCTAATGCCTCCTGGATTTCCAAATTTAGTCCTTGTATAAATCGTCTTATTCTCCGTCGCTCCGTAACCACTAATTCGGAAGCGAATTTAGACAGTCTAGTAAATTTGGTCTCATATTCGGCCACACTTAGGGTTCCCTGACGCAACCCAATAAATTCGTCCTCTCTCCTTTCTTGGATTAAAGGTGGGAGATACTTTTCGTTAAATTCCCTTACAAAGTTCGCCCATGTCCATACCGTCTGTTCTCTTTCCCACTTGGCCTTAATTACATTCCACCACGCGCGGGCTGGTCCTTCGAATTGAAATATAGCAAAATTTACTTGTTTTTGCTCCGTGTAATTCAAAGCCGCGAAGATATTAATCATTGCCTCCAACCACTGCTCAGCTATATCCGGATCAGGCCCTCCTTGAAATTTCGGAGGTAGAAACTTTTGGAACCTCTCAAGAGCCTTATCCTCTCCGATCTCAGGATTCCGGAGTTGATTCACTGGCATTTGACCTTGTTGATCTACCAGTCGTGCCAGGATATTTGTCATTTGTTGCATCGCCGTCGCCATTTGATCTCCAGCCTCAACCTTCGGTCCCCGTTCTTGCTCGGCCACTGTTTCTCTTTCTTCTCTCGGTTCTTGAGCTTGCCTGGCTCCACGGCCACGACTAGCTCCACGTCCACGACTACGTCTCCCGTCCATATATATGTTTTCCCTCTCTCTTTTCTTTTCTTTTTCCCGAAAAAGGTAATTTAGTAAATAAACACAGTAAATTGACTACAGTAACAAATTCTAGCATTCCAAATACACAAATAAACAGATACGCACATAACACGCCATATCAAGAAGACGGATAAGCAAATACACAAATACATATCAAGTTGGACAGATAACCATGTACACACAGGTATACGAACGTCATGTAGAAACAATATACAGGTAAATCAAAAGGAAAAGGTGAAGTCGTCCCAGTATCAGCCCGTCCGGTCTCTCACGTCACTTACTATCCAAACTAGATGTCCCTGACCTCTTGTGCTCATTCTAGTCAGACAAAGCCTGTTCATGTTCTCAAAATGCAAGTCTCAAGTACTTAGCAGCGCCGCAACTCTCGAGTACTCAGGCACGAGAATCCGAAATAAGATAATTCACATCTCGAGCTGCAGTCCCAAGAGTAAACTATCTACAATCGGAATTCCTACCTGACATACCTATCTATGGTCCTCAGATACCATGAGAAAGATTTAAGGCCTATAACATTCGCAATTCATAGCTTCACTTAGTCCCTCATACTTATTCACCACTTAGTCCAGGGTCACTCCGCGCAGAGACCACGCGAAGCAGCTATAGGTTTTATCCCTCAATCGCTTAACTTTCAAGTCAAATCGAATCCCACAGTCCGGCATCCTAAACTTCAAGCCTAGGATACACTACAGAGATCTGAATCCTAAGCTCTGATACCACCTGTGACGGCCCCACCTCCCCCTAGGGCGTACCCCAGGGTTCGGCGGGTCGCCTGCCCAGCTCTCGCCGGGACTCAGTCGTTCACTACAGTCCTCAATTAAAATCGGAATAAATCACAAGAATAAATAGGGCAGCGATCCAAACTTAAAGCGGAACTTATGTACATTGCCATCCCAAAAGGGAGTATAAAGATCGAATATACAAAGGTTCTCAATCCTTCATACGTCCAGCCCGTGCCAAGCACTAGGGCGAGAACCATTACAAAGAATAACAAAAGAACTAGACTAGGCTAGTCTATGCTCTCATCCTGCTCGCCGTCCCCTGTTAAGGAAAACAAAACTAAAGGGGTGAGCTAAAAGCTCAGTGAGGTTCCGAACACATAGTCAGATAGTCAATTCAATACGTTAAACATGGAGTATCAATAATTCAAGAAATTTTTACAATGGAAAGCGATAGTAACACATTCATTAAAAGGATACGGGCTCACATGGAGCTATTTGTTCGTTCGTTCGTTCCCCTGACATTTCCCCTTATTCCTCCAATTATTTGAAAATTTCCTTTTTGAGAAGTAAAACCCTCGTGCCTTCGTTCGTTCATTCATCCCCTTCCGGACGTTGACCGGACTCTACCCATCCGGACGTTGGCCGGACTCCACCCATCCGGACGTGGCCGGACTACAAGGTAATACTCGAGTATACCAAATTCACCCAGGGTCACCATATCGCCCGACCGAGTCCGCTTCTGGCTCGAGTAGATCGGTAATGAAGGGCAGGGCCCAGTTCAACCAAACGGCTTACATTCATGCGCAACTAGCATTTAATCATTTAATCATTGAAAATTTCACATTTCATTTAGGTCGAGTGCGATAAAGTACACACTCGCCTAGAAAACTCGTTTTAACAATCATTGAAAGCACTTAACACATTATCAATCAATAATAACAAGCCAATAAATCAAGGAAATATAACAAACAAGGAACACTCACCTATGTACGCAAAACAACGGGTAAAATATCCTTCCGGATATTATCCTCAGTCACCGAGAAAACCTAAATTAAACGAGAAAGAATATTACAGATCATCTAACACAACAATTAGGTGCAAAGAAACTCGACAATTATACTAGTATTTGGTCAAAATACCCAAGCAAACCCTAAACCACTTTTCTTTATTTGATAAGAGTAAGTAAACATTTGGAGTTTCCAATTGAAGAAGGACCATGTTTTAAAATGGAAAATGGTCATAGTATTTGTCAAACGAAAATATACTTGTTCAAATAGAAACTTAGTCCTTGAGCGAAAATTTGGGCAGCACGCCCTTTGTGTTTACCTAATTTTCCAGCCATTTATGGCTTCATTATTTCCTCAATCAAACCCAAAGTTATCCATAACACAATTTCAGTTCAATAGCCATTCCATAGGCTCAAACAATACAAGAACAAAATTAAGCTAATATCAAGTACGGAAATGAAGTTTACAAAAGACAGTTCTGACATCATTTTGCGGTTTTGGTACCATTGGCACTACGATTATCGGATGGAGGTGCAATACACACCGTTTCGAAGCTAAGAGATAGAGCTACAATGTTGAAGAAGGCCACTCAGTCCAGTTTCTAGTGCAACTAGGCCAAAAATGCAGGAGACTAAACCAGAACCGTAAAAACAGGTGAACAAACCGCATTCTGGTTAATAAACTGTAAGTCAGGCTACCTAAGTCCAAATCAAGTGATTCCAAAGCCATTCGAAAGCTAAGACATCAGGATACATTTCTTCAGAAGACCTCAACAACCAATTCAGAAGTATTCCCAACCAAAATAACCCATTACAGAAGCAATTCTAAAATTCGGGTAGAAACAGGGCAGCAGGGGTAATTTGGTCTTTTCTCAGGCTACGTTACTCCGATTGAGCTGAAATTTTGTAGGCACCTATAAAATACCATTCTCTACAATTTCATGTTTTATGCCAAGCCTAATTCGGCCTCTAACATGGTGCAATAAAACCGGACAGAATAGAGCTGAAATTTTCCAGAAATCTGGAATTTTGGGATTCAATGCAACCTTTCTTGATTTCTTGCTTCACTTGCTACCAAAACCCCCTATACAATCTTGGATACAACATATATTAATCATACATCAAGTTTGGCAGCAATTCATCAAACCCTAATTCATGTATCCACATGGAAAACAACACCCAAGACATGATAACAACCATTATTCACCACAAATTTGAGATGCTAAGCTAATTTAAACAAGATTAAGAGTAAGAATTGGGAAAATCATCATCCTTACCTTGCTTAGTGTCTACCAAGAGCAACCCTAGCTTTCCCCTTCAAAAATTCACCAACACCTCACTAAACCAACACTCAAAGATAACTTTAATCGGTTTGTTTTCTTTGTTTCCTCACTTTGTGCCTAGATTTCAAGATGAAAATGGTGAACTCTCCTTGGTGTTTTCCTCTCTCTACCACTCGGCCAAGTAGCAGAAATAATGAAGGGAGAATGAGCTAATTTGCAAGTTAAGAAGGTAAGAAAACTAAGTTTAGTCAAAGCCACAAGTTGCCGACACTTGGCACCACTACAACCATCCAAATTTTCTCTTTCTTTCCTTGCATTTTTAGCCATAACTTTTGGTCAAGCTAGCTGGCAAATGAGAAGATATTTTTCTCAAGTATTAATGAGCTTGTATGGTAAAAAAGTGGTGGTCAAGTGGTGCGTTCAATCGGTAGTGCACGGTACCCGTCGGTTCGCACCGTTTTTCTTAAAAACACATGTACTAGGGTTTTTTCTTCCTATTCACTAACCTTATATCATTGCCCTTAATCACATATTATTTCTCACTTAAAAGCCACTTTTAATCACCAAATTTGATCCTTGTTCCATACCGAAAATTCATCCGGCGAAAAAATGGCGAAAACCCTAATTTTGCCCCAATCTTGAAACCAAAGTGAAACCCTACTTTCTAGGTTTATTTGCACTTATTGTGGAATGATTGGGTAGTAGGGCTATAATCAATGAATAATTGCTAAATAAAAGGCATTTTTGAAAAAAAAATATAAGAAATTTGCGAGTCCTCACACCATAAGAGAGCTTCCTACGACTATTAGTGCTAATCTTAAGCAGAAATTTGCACATCACAAACCCAAAGTCAATTTTGATTTTTTCAACAAAACAGTAAAATAGATAAAGCTCCATTTTGTTCACATAAGTTCTGTGGCCATCAGTGGGCACCAACAGATTTGAAATGATGGTAAAAGTGATCAAGTTCTGAGGGCTAAGATCTTCTAATCTTGCCTCAGCAGGAGTGTTGAAGTGCGATCGAAAATAGGTCATGAGTTTAGCAACGTAAAAATGATGATAGGCAGAAGGATATTCCTCATACGAAAAGAAATTTGCAACTTTTCCTTTAAAACCATCTTCAATTTTTGTTTTTGGAATAGAGTTCACAATGTCAGGAGTTAATTTGATGTCTACAGAGTTGACCCTAGAGATGAGTTCTGTGTGTGAATTATCCTTTCTAAGATTAGCAAAGAATTGATGAAGCATATCAGGGTAAAAAGTATTGGGGATGGACAGAAGATGAACCCATTTTTGGAACTCAAAAAGTTTAATGATAGGTTCAAGGTCAAGCTTACGAAATTCAAAAGGAGAAATGGTCTTTTGAGTGATGAATCCTTTTTGTGAGACCAACTCAAATCTGTCTCTGGCCTCATCATCAATGAATTTTGGCAGAGGAGTAGGTTCCTTGGTAGGCTGAGTCTCTAGTTCCTTTGCAGAACGTTTCCTTTTTGCAGTTTGCTTGGCAGACGACTCAGTATTCTGAACCTCAGACCTTGTCCGTGGAGATTTTCTGGTAGATGGTTCAGGGGTGTGCTGATCCTCAGCATTTTTCTCTGCATCAGATTGAGCAGTGCTTCTCTTTTTGGCAGATCTTTTTCTTCTCCCGGGTGATTTTGTGACAGTTACTTCAGCCTGGATGGGCTCTTCCATTTCTTCTGCATTCCTATTTACTGGATTTTCTTCAGAGTGATGCTCTTCCATCTGCTCATCAGATGGCTCAACAGTTGGAGCATCTCATTTTCTTTGAGCAGTTTTCTTTTTGGATGCTTTAGTGGAGGGTTCCACAATTTCAATATCCTCATCTCTAAGTCTAAAAGAGCGTCCGACCCCCGCAGAACCACCTCTAAATTTAACCATGATGTAATGTAGTTGGATGATGAGTGGTGCAGAGTGAAAAATGCAATATGAACTATTGTTGATGCACGAACCAACCACAAGGAGTAAGTTTTGAGAACTTAGGGTTTCGGATGCGAATTGGGAATTATGAGGCAGTTGGAAGTTTGAAGAGGTTATTATGATCAGATAACAGGCAATAGGAGTGTAAATGTGTCGATTGAATCAATTTCTTGGAACTTGATTAGAGGAGAGAGTAATTTGAAATTTGAATTTTGAGAGAAAACTGAAGGGTTGCGTTCGAGACTAAGAAAGTAAATGAACTTAATGAGGTAAGTGACTTCTTTATATGAAGCAATTTTTGAGTATTGGACGTCCGAACGAAGTGGCGCGTCCGACTCAACCGTCCGACCCCGAATTTCTCTGGAAAAAGGGATGAAGAACACTGTCGGACGTCCGTTCTAATCCATCGGACGTCTGATAAAGAGTGACCAAAGAGAGACTTAGAGAATTTTTCTGAAACGCCCAGTTTTGTTCTCAGATACACAAATTGATCCAGTGGAAGGGCTTTGGTGAGGATATCAGCAATTTGATCTTTAGAACAAACATATTGAACACAAATTTCACCCTTGTGGACAAGATCGCGAATGAAGTGATGCTCAATGTCTATGTGCTTGGTCCGAGAATGTTGAATAGGATTTTTTATCAAATTGATGGCACTAGTGTTGTCACAAAACATAGGCACACAATTATACACTAAACCAAAATCATTCAATGTGTTTTTCATCCATAGCAATTGAGCGCAGCAAGCACCAGCAGCAACATATTCTGCTTCGGTTGTAGATAATGAAATAGCATTTTGTTTCTTGCTGAACCAGGATACTAAGCAATTTCCAAGAAAGTTACATATACCAGTTGTACTTTTTCTATCCACTCTACAGCCACCAAAATCAGTATCAGAGAATCCACACAAGGGAAGTTCATGACACTTAGGATACCAAAGACCAAAATTCAAAGTTTCTTTTAAATATCTAAAGATTCTTTTTACCGCATTTAAATGTGATTCCTTTGGACAAGACTGAAAATGGGCACACAAGCACACAGCAAACATGATATCATGCCTACTAGCTGTTAAGTAAAGTAAACTGCCAATCATACCTCTATATTTCTTTTCATCAACTCTTATACCTTCTTCATCTTTGTCAAGCTTGGTAGATGTGCACATGGGTGTTCCAACTTGCTTTGAGTCCTCCATTCCAAATCTTTTTAGTAGTTCCTTGGTGTATTTGGTTTGATTGATGAATGTTCCATCTTGGGTTTGTGTCACTTGGAGTCCAAGGAAGAAATTTAATTCTCCCATTATGCTCATTTCAAACTCTTTTTGCATGATTTTGGAAAATTCCTTGCACAATCTCTCATTAATAGCACCAAATATAATATCATCTACATATATTTGTACTGTGAGAACCCGTAAAACCCTAATTATTATCCTAGGGTTTATTTCCCCTGAATTGCATGTTTTCTGCATTTTCTGGTTTAGAAATATTTTCTTAGTGGATTTTATGAGCAATTATAGTTTTAAGATGATTTTTCTAGCATTGGAGAATTTTTAGAAAATTAAGAGTAAATAGTGGACGTGGGACCCACTAGTGCGAAAAGTTCGGAAAAATTCGGCCAATAAGGTTAAGTTTCGGATACTGTTTAAAATTTATCGGGTGTTAAGTGATAAGTAGAATGTGTGAAGTGATTGATGTGAGAGAGGAAAGAAAGATAAGAATGCATTTATGGAGGTGACAAGTGTCACCTCCTCATTGGAAGTTTTTTAAGAATTACTATTCCCAATTTTGACTTTTTTGACCAAAGGATTATATATCAAAAAAATGCACAAAAATCACCATTTTTCTTCTCTTGTTGGCCGGCCACCTTGAGCAAGGAAGGAAGAAACTTTCTTCACCATTCAAGCTTCTACTTGTTGCAAATCAACCAAAAACATTGGTTACATCCAATTCCATTCCATACAATCTTACCTTCTAGTGCTAGTAAGTTGTTTATTGAAGCTTGGTTGAAGGTTTAAGGTGTTCAACAACCTCTTCTCTCTTGTTTCTTGGTAAGTGAAGCTTGAACACCCTCTTACACCCTATGAAGCTTAAATTATGCTTAGTAGTGCTTGAAGTGCTGAAATTTCTGGTTTTATCTTGGTTGGAATTGATTTGGTGAAGTTTTCCATTTTATGATGATTTTTCTGGTTTAATTGGATTATGATGGTGTGGTTGTTTGTGATGATTGGCAATGGACTATAATGGCTCTAGTGGATGTGAAATGTGGATAAATGCAACCAATTTTGGATTTGGTGTGAAAATTGAAAAGTTAGGGTTCTTAATTCCCCAATTCTGTCCGGTTTTTGATCATAGGGTTAGAGGCCGAATTTGACTTTTCTCAAAACATGAAAGTTGTAGGTATTGGTGAGTTTGATGTGCCTACAAAATTTCAGGTTATTTGGATTAGTGTGGAGTGAGATATGACGAAATTACTGTAGCTGTTCTGCTTTGGACAGAATGCGAAAACTGCGATAGTAATTGGCTATTTTGACTGGAATTGGTTTGGATTTTGGAGTTTGTGTCTTCTGATGAAATGTAGCTGAATGTCTTAGTTAACGTATGCCTTTGGAATTTCGGCAATTGGACTTGTATGGACAGAGATATACTGATTACAGTTTTTGGTGATTTGCAAACCTGTTTTGGTAATTCTGGTATAGTATTTGGCACTTTCGACCTAGTTAAGCTAGGAACTGGATTGAGTGACCTTCTACATTGTTGTAGCCCTGTTTCATAGCTTCGAAATGGTGGGTCTTACACCCCCAACCGATAATTGTAGTGAGAGTTGTGCCATTACCGCATTATAAGATCAAACACGGTTTTTCTATTAAGGCTTAAGTTAAGGTCATATATTAATTGCTGGTTTGCTATCATGCCTACTTATGCATATGAAACCCTATTGGGGTTATGAATTAGTGTTGTTTATGGCTCGGTATCGAGTCTCATTGCATTTGTTATGTGATTCTAGGGCGTGACGGTAGCTCACGACGTCTTGGTGATCACGGTGTATGAAACACCATTTTCTCACTTGGTGAGTATACCACTCACTAAATTGTTACTATGTGGCTTTGTTAAATGTTATGTGATGCCTTGATGGCTTACTTGGATATTGAAATTGATTAAGGTGAGGGTGTACTTGACCGCCCTCACCTCTTTTGATATTGTCACTGATTGGCTACCGTTTTACTGCATTACTGAACTTGATATATTGGTTGGTGAATTCCATTTTATGGAAACTGATTTGGTGTTGTTTGGACGATGTCCAACGACCTTATTGTATTACTGAGCTCAACCCCGTATGGTAGTCAATTGGATCGAGCCGGCGAGGGCTTGGTCGTGAAGATTGAATTGCCACGGGGACTGTACTGGGGAACCTTGTGGTAATGAGACCCTTGGTTCCGGTAAACTCGAGTATTACCAAAAACTACTGAATTGGAGTGCGGGCCCGGCTGGGGTATGTTGGGTGGAAGGAATGGGAGTATAGTGAAGTCTACGGTTTGGTACTCTTAACATTGACGGAGGGTCAATGAGATTGGATCAAGATGGCAAGCGTGGAATTGGGCTCTTGAGAGCCGACCGTATCCTTTTACCGTTTTGCTTCATTGCTTATTTACGCACTTTAAATGAAGGTTCATTCTTATATGACTTTGATTGCTTATTGGGTGGTATACCACTGGGCTTTGGCTCATTCCGTGTTATTTGTTTTCCTTACAGGAATATAATTGCTTTTGAAAATGGACTGGATAGTCAATTGCCATACTGAGCTTGTAAATGTCTTTTGTATAGCTCTTGAAGTGAAACCCTAATGTATCACGGGATTCATTTCCTTTTGATAGGCAAATCGAATGTGTACTTCCTTAGTGAATGGTTTTGGCTTGCCGTTGTGGCTTGTAAATGGCTAATGTTATGTTGTATATGTTTTTCGATGCTTGGTTGGGTTTCGGACGGGTCGGTTACTATTCATGGCCGACTCTGGAGTTCGTTTCTTTTATTTTGGGATATTTTGCCCTTTTGCCTTGTTGCGCGCGTTATAAGTTTCAAACGTGATAGATCGCTTTATACTGCACCGTTAGTCCTGGCGAGAGCTGGGCAGGCAGTCCGCTAACCTCTTTGGTTCGCCTTAGGGGAAGGTGGGGCTGTCACAGGTGGTATCAGAGCCTAGGTTTGAATTAGCCTGGGTGTTATAGGACTGTTTGACTTGAGGATTGGTGTTTTTGGCCTTTAAGCTTATATTTATGATTACATGTTCTTGTAATGTAGGATGGCCGGACAGGGTGACCCTAGTGCTAGTCCTTCGGGGGCTAGACCTCGCAAAGTACTCCCCGTGATTCCCTATCAGATACGGCCGGGAGGGGCCGTCATTCGTTGGAGCCCGTCTAACAGTCTTCGACGGTGCCCGTGTAAGGAGAGATATGCTTACCCGAACACTCTAGTGTTTGCGCTGGATAAAGAGCGCAAGGTATTGGCTAGAGAGAATGCTCGCCTTGAGGTCGATGCGATTCAGGATAGGGCGACGAAAGATAAGCAAGCTGCGCGTATAAAGGAGCTAGAATACGATGTCCTTGAGGCTGAAGATAGGGTTGACGACCTTTGCGCCCAACTGAGGGAGGCACGAGAGCGAGAGCTTAAGCGAGCGCGCAAGGTCAGGGGTCGCGCTGAGGCGATCCTTAATCTGTGAGACGATGGCCTTGAGGAGTGTAGCGACGAGGCGTCGTGTGCGGAGGCCGACCCTGGGGAGGAGTCTACCCCATCGCCTGGATCCCAGACCCCGGCGACTGACTAGGCCTTGATCTTTAGGCATCTTTTGGATAGTGGTGGTTTTTGTATGTACATAGGGATAGGGATAGAGCCTTAGCTAATCGTTTAGGGTCGTGAGATTAGCTACGTGTAAATCTCTTTTGATAGGCCTATCCTCCGGTGGATCGTTTGTGTACGTACGTGCTTTGGCCGTACTTGACTGACTGATTGTATATATGTGTTTGGCTTGTATATATGTGTGGTTGTGCTTATGCTTGGATTGTATAAATGTGTTATTGTGCAAGTTTACGTGTTACTTATATGGCTTGTTATTACTGTGGTTTAGTATTTTTGCCTAGACCGAGTGAACTCATGGAAGGTACTCGGAGTGGTCGGGGGCGTGGGCGCGGTATTAGACAACCCACACCGGTTAGAGAAACTGGGGAAGCTTCTACTGGCCCAATTCCTGAACCCCAAATAGACCCCAATGCTCAAATAGCTGCTGCTATACAGCAAATGACCAACCTACTTGCACAAGTAGTGCAACAACAGGGCCAGAACCCAAACCCTAACCCTGGAAACCCCGGAAACCCTGGCCATCATAATGAGAGCGAAGATAGAGCTCTAGAACGTTTCCAAAAGTTTTCCCCGCCAAAGTTTATTGGGGGACCCGACCCTGACGTCGCCGAGAAGTGGCTTGAGAAAATGGTTGATATCTTCGCGGCCCTACACTACCCAGAGGAACGGCAGGTGACATTTGCCGTGTTTCAACTTGAGGGAGCTGCCCGTTCCTGGTGGAACGTCATTAGGCAGAAATGGGAGCGGGAACAGACACAGAGGACTTGGGTGAACTTCATCCGAGAATTTAATGCTAAGTTTTTCCCTCCTCTAGTCCAGGAGAGGAAGGAGGACGAGTTTATCCGGCTCCGGCAAGGGGCTCAGACTGTGGCGGAGTACGAGAGTCAGTTTACCCGCCTGTCCAAATTCGCGCCTGAATTAATTATGACCGAGCAACGACGCGTGAGGCGCTTCATTCAGGGTTTGAACGTTGAGATCCAGAAAGACCTCGCGGCGGCTCAAATCACTACTTTTAGCGAGGCAATGGAAAAAACCCAGCGAGTAGAGAGTGCACGGCTTCAGGTCCGAAACTTCCAGGCTAAGAAGCGTGGTTTTCCTGGGAGTACATCTGGACAAGGTGAGAAGAGTACTCTCTCGAAGTTTGGACGAGGATCGGGTGGTGGTCGACAATCTGGATCAGGCAGAGGGACTCCGTTCAGGGGTGGCCAAGCTGGGCGAGGACAGAGGGGAAATGCTCAGAGTAGCGCGGCTTTGGCACCTCGCGGTCCCTGTGGGCACTGTGGGAAGACAAACCACACCGAGGATAATTGCTGGAGGAAACTGGGGAAATGCCTGCGGTGTGGAAGTGCGGACCATCAGCTGGCTACATGTCCGGTTCTGAAACAAGACGGAAAGGGGAGCCAACTACCGTCGAGGACCAATACTGGATTGGCCAAGGGAGACGGATCCAAACCAAAAGTTCCGGCTAGGGTATATTCCTTAGAGCCCCACCAGATCCCAGAGTCTTCCGAGGTGGTGGAAGGTACGATCCCTATTTTCCACCGCTTTGCTAAAGTGTTAATTGATCCTGGTGCCACTCATTCGTTTGTTAACCCTGATTTCATGTGTGGCATCGATATAAAACCTGCTAGCTTACCATATGACTTAGAGGTGAGTACACCTACGGGGAATCAACGTTTGGTGACTAGTATGGTCTATAGGGATTGCGACGTATGGGTAGGTGAAAGGAGGTTTTTAGGGGACTTGATTAGCTTATCCATTACGGGGTACGATGTGATTTTAGGTATGGACTGGCTAGCCAAATATAACGCCCAACTGGATTGTAAAACGAAGATAGTGGAATTTCGCATTCCTGGTGAGGCAACCTTAAGGTTGGATATAAGGGGTAGGTTAGCCTCATCTGCTCTCATTTCGGGCATTCGAGCTAGGAAACTGATAAGTAAAGGGGCGCAAGGATTTTTGGCCTTCTTAATTAACACCCCTACGGATAAGTTAAAAGTAGAAGACGTGGCCATAGTGAGGGAATTTACGGATGTATTTCCTGATGAGTTAGTAGACTTACCTCCGGAAAGAGAGATAGAATTCCGCATAGACTTGTTGCCTGGAACTGCACCTATCTCAAAAACCCCTTACCGAATGGCGCCTGCAGAACTTAAGGAGCTTAAGTTGCAGTTGCAAGATCTGTTGGAGCGGGGATTCATTCACGAGAGTGAGTCTCCTTGGGGAGCTCCGGTCCTATTTGTGAAGAAAAAGGACGGCACGTTGAGGATGTGTATTGACTATAGGGGGCTGAATAACGTTACGATCAAGAATAAGTATCCACTGCCCCACATCGACGAGTTGTTTGACCAGCTGCAAGGAGCAGTGGTCTTCTCAAAGTTAGATCTTCGACAGGGATACTATCAGTTGTTGATTAGGAAGGAGGACATTCCGAAAACTGCTTTCAACTCGAGATACGGGCATTACGAGTTTGCCGTTATGCCCTTTGGACTGACTAATGCTCCCGCCGCCTTCATGGACCTAATGCATAGGGTTTTCAAACCCTATCTAGACCGATTTGTTGTTGTGTTTATCGATGACATTTTGGTCTACTCTAAGACACGTGAGGAGCATGAGAAGCATTTGAGAATGGTATTGCAGACATTGAGGGAACATCAGCTGTATGCCAAGTTTAGTAAATGCGAGTTCTGGTTGGAGAGAGTAGCGTTTCTAGGGCACGTGATCTCCCACGAAGGTATTTCGGTGGACCCGGCGAAGGTCGAGGCCGTGACGAATTGGAAGAGGCCAGAAACTCCCACAGAAATTCGTAGCTTTCTAGGGCTAGCTGGGTACTACCGACGGTTTATTAAAGATTTTTCCAAACTGGCAGGACCTTTAACTGACTTGACAAAGAAGCATGGTCAGTTTATCTGGAACGGCCGATGCGAAACAAGTTTTCAGGAATTAAAGAAAAGACTGACCATGGCTCCAGTACTGGTCTTGCCAAATGGAGTGGACGGGTTTGTAGTATATGCGGATGCGTCGCGAGAAGGACTGGGGTGCGTTTTGATGCAGAACCGGAATGTGATTGCTTTCGCCTCTAGAAAATTGAAGCTTCACGAGCAGAACTACCCGACTCATGATCTAGAATTAGCCGCAGTGGTGTTTGCTCTGAAAAAGTGGAGGCATTACCTATACGGGGTAACTTTCGAAGTGTTTTCGGATCACAAAAGTCTTAGATACCTCTTTTCCCAGAAGGAACTCAACATGAGGCAACGAAGGTGGATGGAATTTCTGGAAGATTACGACTGTACAATCAATTACCATCCGGGAAAGGCAAATGTGGTAGCAGATGCCTTAAGTCGTAAGGTGCAAATAGCAGGGCTAATGATTAAGGAGTGGGGTTTGCTAGAATCCGTGTGCGAGTGGAAACCCTGTCTAGGGAGCCATAAGGTGATATTTGGCAATGTTAGGGTTACCTCCACTCTACTGGAACGTATTAAAGAGGCACAAAAAGAAGATTTGATGGTACAGAAATGGAAAGAGAAAGTGGATAAGGGAGAAACTACGGACTTTAATTTGAGTCCTGAGGGTATTTTGAAGTATCGGAACCGAATAGTGGTACCGAAAGTGGAGTCAATGAAAATGGAGATTCTGGAGGAAGCTCATCGGTCCAAGTATACAATCCATCCGGGCAGCAGCAAGATGTATCAAGACCTAAAAGGAACCTATTGGTGGGACAATATGAAGAAGGAAATTGCTCAATACGTACAGAAATGTCTCATTTGCTAGCAAGTGAAGGCAGAGCATCAAAAACCATCAGGTCTGTTACAACCCTTGGAGATACCCGAGTGGAAGTGGGAAAACATCACCATGGACTTCGTTTCAGGTTTACCGAGGACGCAAAGAGGACACGATGCCGTTTGGGTGATCGTTGATCGATTAACCAAGTCGGCCCATTTCTTGCCGGTGAACATGAAGTACTCAATGGACAAATTGACCCGATTGTACATGGATGAAGTAGTAAGATTACACGGCGTGCCTGTGAGCATTGTCTCTGATCGGGATCCACGGTTTGTATCACGATTTTGGCAGAAGTTCCAAGAAACCCTGGGGACGAAACTCAATTTAAGCACTACCTATCACCCTCAGACGGATGGCCAGTCAGAACGGACGATTCAGACTCTTGAGGACATGCTACGAACCTGTATTCTGGACTTTGGAGGCAATTGGGGTCAGCACATGACCTTGGTAGAATTTGCGTACAACAATAGCTTCCATTCGTCAATTCAAATGGCTCCGTACGAAGCTCTCTACGGACGCAAGTGCCGCTCACCGATCTACTGGGACGAGGTTGGCGAAAAGAAAGCACTGGACCCGACAACTATTCCATGGATGGAAGAGGCACACGAGAAGGTCAAGTTGATACGGCAACGAATCCAAACTGCCCAAAGTCGCCAAAAGAGCTACGCGGATAACCGAAGAAAAGACTTGGAGTTTGAAGTTGGGGACTACGTATTTCTCAAGATCACACCCTTACGAAGTCTTACAACGGGTAAAGGAAAGAAGCTTCAACCACGGTACGTCGGACCCTACAAGATCCTTCAGAGGGTTGGAGTGGTCGCGTATCGATTGGAGCTACCGTCCAGTCTTTCTCGAATCCATGATGTATTCCACGTCTCGATGCTAAAGAAGTACCATCCTGACCCATCTCATGTTTTACAACCGGAAGATATCGAAGTAGATGAATCACTGGCCTATGAAGAGAAACCAGTCCAAGTACTCGATCGAAAAGTCAAAGAGCTCCGAAACAAGCGGATTCCTCTAGTGAAGGTGCTATGGAGAAACCACGGAGTTGAGGAAGCTACCTGGGAAATGGAAGGGGAAATGCGAAAGAAATACCCAAACCTTTTCGAGAATTAAGGTGAGAAATTTCGAGGACGAAATTCTTTTAAGGGGGGGAGAGTGTGAGAACCCGTAAAATCCTAATTATTATCCTAGGGTTTATTTCCCCTGAATTGCATGTTTTCTGCATTTTCTGGTTTAGAAATATTTTCTTAGTGGATTTTATGAGCAATTATAGTTTTAAGATGATTTTTCTAGCATTGGAGAATTTTTAGAAAATTAAGAGTAAATAGTGGACGTGGGACCCACTAGTGCGAAAAGTTCGGAAAAATTCGGCCAATAAGGTTAAGTTTCGGATACTGTTTAAAATTTATCGGGTGTTAAGTGATAAGTAGAATGTGTGAAGTGATTGATGTGAGAGAGGAAAGAAAGATAAGAATGCATTTATGGAGGTGACAAGTGTCACCTCCTCATTGGAAGTTTTTTAAGAATTACTATTCCCAATTTTGACTTTTTTGACCAAAGGATTATATATCAAAAAAATGCACAAAAATCACCATTTTTCTTCTCTTGTTGGCCGGCCACCTTGAGCAAGGAAGGAAGAAACTTTCTTCACCATTCAAGCTTCTACTTGTTGCAAATCAACCAAAAACATTGGTTACATCCAATTCCATTCCATACAATCTTACCTTCTAGTGCTAGTAAGTTGTTTATTGAAGCTTGGTTGAAGGTTTAAGGTGTTCAACAACCTCTTCTCTCTTGTTTCTTGGTAAGTGAAGCTTGAACACCCTCTTACACCCTATGAAGCTTAAATTATGCTTAGTAGTGCTTGAAGTGCTGAAATTTCTGGTTTTATTTTGGTTTGAAGTGAGTTGGTGAAGTTTTTCATTTTATTGATGATTTTTCTGGTTTAATATGATCTTGATGTTGGGTGCTTGTATGATGGATTGTAATGGTTGGAAATGACTCTAGTGAGTGTGAATTATAGTTAAATGCAATCAATTTTGGTTTTGGTGTGAAAAATGGAAAGTTAGGGTTCATAAAATCCCAATTCTGTCCGGTTTTGGATCATAGGGTTAGAGGCCGAATTTGACTTTTCTCAAAACATGAAAGTTGTAGGTATTGGTGAGTTTGATGTGCCTGCAAAATTTCAGGTTATTTGGATTAGTGTGGAGTGAGATATGACGAAATTACTGTAGCTGTTCTGCTTTGGACAGAATGCGAAAACTGCGATAGTAATTGGCTATTTTGACTGGAATTGGTTTGGATTTTGGAGTTGGTGTCTTCTGATGAAATGTAGCTGGATGACCTAGCTAACTTATGCCTTTGGAATTTCGGCAATTGGACTTGTATGGACAGAGATATACTGATTACAGTTTTTGGTGATTTGCAAACCTGTTTTGGTAATTCTGGTATAGTATTTGGCACTTTCGACCTAGTTAAGCTAGGAACTGGATTGAGTGACCTTCTACATTGTTGTAGCCCTGTTTCATAGCTTCGAAATGGTGGGTCGTACACCCCCAACCGATAATTGTAGTGAGAGTTGTGCCATTACCGCATTATAAGATCAAACACGGTTTTTCTATTAAGGCTTAAGTTAAGGTCATATATTAATTGCTGGTTTGCTATCATGCCTACTTATGCATATGAAACCCTATTGGGGTTATGAATTAGTGTTGTTTATGGCTCGGTATCGAGTCTCATTGCATTTGTTATGTGATTCTAGGGCGTGACGGTAGCTCACGACGTCTTGGTGATCACGGTGTATGAAACACCATTTTCTCACTTGGTGAGTATACCACTCACTAAATTGTTACTATGTGGCTTTGTTAAATGTTATGTGATGCCTGAATGGCTTACTTGGATATTGAAATTGATCAAGGTGAGGGTGTACTTGACCGCCCTCACCTCTTTTGAGATTGTCACTGATTGGTTACCGTTTTATTGCATTACTGAACTTGATATATTGGTTAGTGAATTTCATTTCATGGAAACTGAATTGAGGTTGTTTGGACGATGTCCAACGGCCATACTGCATTACTGAGCTCAACCCCGTTTGGTAGTCAATTGGATCGAGCCGGCGAGGGCTTGGTCGTGAAGATTGAATTGCCACGGGGACTGTACTGGGGAACCTTGTGGTAATGAGACCCTTGGTTCCGGTAAACTCGAGTATTACCAAAAACTACTGAATTGGAGTGCGGGCCCGGTTGGGGTATGTTGGGTGGAAGGAATGGGAGTATAGTGAAGTCTACGGTTTGGTACTCTTAACATTGACGGAGGGTCAATGAGATTGGATCAAGATGGCAAGCGTGGAATTGGGCTCTTGAGAGCCGACCGTATCCTTTTACCGTTTTGCTTCATTGCTTATTTACGCACTTTAAATGAAGGTTCATTCTTATATGACTTTGATTGCTTATTGGGTGGTATACCACTGGGCTTTGGCTCATTCCGTGTTATTTGTTTTCCTTACAGGAATATAATTGCTTTTGAAAATGGACTGGATAGTCAATTGCCATACTGAGCTTGTAAATGTCTTTTGTATAGCTCTTGAAGTGAAACCCTAATGTATCACGGGATTCATTTCCTTTTGATAGGCAAATCGAATGTGTACTTCCTTAGTGAATGGTTTTGGCTTGCCGTTGTGGCTTGTAAATGGCTAATGTTATGTTGTATATGTTTTTCGATGCTTGGTTGGGTTTCGGACGGGTCGGTTACTATTCATGGCCGACTCTGGAGTTCGTTTCTTTTATTTTGGGATATTTTGCCCTTTTGCCTTGTTGCGCGCGTTATAAGTTTCAAACGTGATAGATCGCTTTATACTGCACCGTTAGTCCTGGCGAGAGCTGGGCAGGCAGTCCGCTAACCTCTTTGGGGAAGGTGGGGCTGTCACAGTAGAGCCGCGAATATATCAACCATTTTCTCTAGCTATTTCTCAGCAACGTCAGGGTCGGGTCCCCCAACAAACTTTGGCGGGGAAAACTTTTGAAAACGTTCTAGAGCTCTATCTTCGCTCTCAATATGATGGCCAGGGTTTCCGGGGTTAGGGTTTGGGTTCTGGCCCTGTTGTTTGACTACTTGTGCGAGTAGGTTTGTCATTTGCTGCATAGCGGCAGCTATTTGCACATTGGGGTCTATTTGGGGTTCAGGATTTGGTCCAGTAGAAGCTTCCCCCATTTCCCTAACCGGTGTGGGTTGTCTAATACCGCGCTCGCGTCCCCGGCCACTTCGTGTACCTTCCATGGGTTTCACTCGGTCTAGGCAAAGGTACTAAACCACAGTAATAACAAGACATATAAGTAACACATAAACTTTGCACAATAACACATTTACACAGGCCAAGCATAAGCACAAACACACATATATACAAGTCAAACACGTATATACAATCAGTCAGTCAAGTACGGCCAAGGCACGTACGTACATAAACGATCCCCCTGAAGATAGGCCTATCAAAAGAAATTTATACGTAGCTAACCCTACATCCAACACGGTTAGCTAAGGCTCTATCCCTATCCCTATGTACATACAAAACCACCACTATCCAAAAGATGCCTAAAGATCAAGGCCTAGTCGGTCGCCGGGGTCTGGGACCCAGGCGATGGGGTAGACTCCTCCCCAGCCTCGGCCCCCGCATACGAGGCCCCATCGCTAGACTCCTCGAGACCATCGTCACACAGATTAAGGATCGCCTCAGCACGACCCCTGACTTTGCGAGCTCGCTTAACCTCGCGCTCGCGTGCAGTCCTCAGCTGATCACAGAGGTCGTCAACTCGGTCCTCGGCCTCAAGCACATCGTATTCTAGCTCCTTAATACGCGCAGCTTGCTTATCACTCGTCGCCCTATCCTGGACTGCATCGACCTCAAGTCGAGCATTCTCTCTAGCCAACATCTTGCGCTCCTTATCCAGAGCAAACACGAGGGCGTTCGGGTAGGCATACTTCTCCTTACACGCGCACCGTCGGACACGGTTAGACTGGCTCCACCGAATAACGGCCCCTCCCGGCCGTAACTGATAGGGAATCACAGGGAGTGCTCTGCGAGGTCTCACTCCCGAAGGACTAGCGCTAGCGTCACCCTGTCCGGCCATCCTACATCACAAGAACAAGTAACCATAAATAGCAACTTAAAGGCCAAAACAAAACCCTCAAATCAAGCAGTCCTATAACACCCAGGCTAATTCAAACCTAGGCTCTGATACCACCTGTGACAGCCCCACCTTCCCCTAAGGCGAACCAAAGGGGTTAGCGGACTGCCTGCCCAGCTCTCGCCAGGACTAACGGTTCAGTTTACGTCGATCTATTACGTTCCGGAACTTACCATTGCGCGCAAACAAGTCAAAATCACAAACAATAAAAAAAATGAAAATCGAAGCCGAAATTTATCCAAACCACGGCCAAGCATATATATACATTGGAAATCAACATTTACAAGCCAAACGGCAAACCAAGATATTCGTCTAGTTCATACATGTACCAAAAGCCAGTTACACACCAAACATTGGTGGAAACAAAACACTTAGGGTTTTTTTTTCCCACAAGGAGCTATTCAAAAATACATGTACAAGAGCTCAACTTGTCATCCAACTATCACAATCTTTTCCAAAAGTTTCATTTTCCTGTAAGGAAAACAAATGACACGGAATGAGCTAAAGCCCAGTGAGCAACTATCACAATAGCAGTTAAGATCACATAAGCATAACTATTCAATTCAAGTATGCAATTCCGAAATAAAGCAAATCAGTGAAAGGATACGGTCGGCTCTCAAGAGCCCATTTCCACGCTTGCAATCTTGATCCAACCTCATTGACCTCCGTCAATTTTAAAAGAATAACCAACCGTAGACAACTCTTTACTCCCATTCCTTCCACCCAACATTCCCCAACCGGGCCCGCACTCCATTCAGTCATTTTGGTAATACTCGAGTTTACCGGAACCGAGAGTCTCATTACTACAAGGTTCCTCAGTACAGTCCCCGTGGCATGACAATTTTCACGACCAAGCCCTCGCCGGCTCGATCCAATTGACTACCAAACGGGGTTGAGCTCAGTAATACAGTAAGGTCGTTGGACAATCGTCCAAACGACACCAATTCAGTTTCCATGAAATGGAATTCACCAACCAATATATCAAGTTCAGTAATGCAGTAAAACGGTAGCCAATCAGTGATACTATCAAAAGGGGTGAGGGCGGTCAAGTACACCCTCACCTTAATCAATTCCAATATCCAAGTAAGCCTTCAAGGCATCACATATACATTTAGCAAAGCCACATAGTAACAATTAAGTGAGTAGTATACTCACCAAGCAAGAAAATGATGTTTCATGCACTGCGGTCCAAAGTGCGTCGTGAACCACCGTTTCCTCCTAGAACACATAAATAAGTGCCATAAGACTCGTGAACGAGTCGCAAAACAATGCTAAACATAACCCCAATAGGGTTTCATATGCATAAGTACGCATCATTGGTAACCAGAAATTACAAAATGGCCTTAGCTTAAGCCTTGATAGGAAAACCGTGTTTGACCTTAAAATGCGGTAATGGCGTCAAATTCACTACGGTTATCGGATGGGGGTGTAAGACCCACCGTTTCGAAGCTAAGAAACAGGGCTACAACATTGTAGAAGGCCACTCAGTCCAAATCCTAGCACATCTAGGTCAAAAATGCAGAAAACCAAATCCAGAACCGAAATTGCAGGTTCCCAAATCGCACTATGCTGTAATGAACACAACTCAGTCTATACAGGTCCAAATGCCGAAATTCCAAAGGAATATGTTAGATAAGACATCCAGCTACATTTCATCAGAAGACACCAACTTCAAAATCCAAACCAATTCCAGTCAAAACAGGCAATTACTATCGCATTTCGGACATTCTGTTCACCAAAAACAGCAACAGTAAAAACGGCATAACTCACTCTATACTACTCCAAATGCCCTGAAATTTTGTAGGCACTTCATACTCATCAATACCTACAACTTTAATGTTTTAAGAAAAGTCCAATTCGGCCTCTATCTATGACCTAAAATTTCGGACAGAATAGGGGTTCATGAACCCTAACTTTTCACATTTCATTCCAAACCCAAAATTGATTGCATTTATCAACAATTCACACCCACTAGAGTCAAAGCCCCTTATTACCAACCATCAAAAACAACCACACCATCAAGATCATATGAAACCAGAAAATTCCTCAAAAAATAAAAAACTCAACCAAATCACTTCAAACCAAGAAATAAATCACATATACCATCACCCAAGCTACTTCTAAGCATAACATAAACATCATTAGGTGTAGTAGAGTGTTCTAGCATCACTTACCAAGTAACAAGAGAGATAGGGATTGTGGACACCTTAGCTCTTCAAAACAACTTCACTAGACCACTCACTATCACTAAAAGGAAAGATTTTATGGAGTAAAATGGATGTAAGCTAATGTTTTTGGGTGATTTGCACCAAGTAGAAGCTTGAAAGTTGATGGAGTTCTCTTCCTTTTGGAGCTTGAGAGGGCCGGCTATGGTGAAGAAAGAATGAGGAAATTTTAATGAATTTTGAAGATATTTAACCTTTGGTCAAAAAAGTCAAAAATGTGAATAGTAAACCATAAAGTCCAACCAACCACCAAGTGACACGTGGCACTCATTAATGCATGTCAATCCTTTCTTTTCTCTCTCACATCAATCATTTCACACACTCTACTTATCTCTTAACACCCGATAAATTGTACACAGTATCCGAAACTTAACCTTATTGGCCGAATTTTTCCGAACTTTTCGCACTAGTGGGTCCCACGTCCATTATATATCCTTAATTTTCTAAAAACTCTCCAATACTAGAAAAATCATCTAAAAACTATAATTACTCATAAAATCCACCAAGAAAATAGTTCTAAGCCAGAAAATGCAGAAAACATGCAATTAAGGGGATAATAAACCCTAGGAAAATAATTAGGGTTTTACGGGTTCTCACACAAATCCCAGCACAACTAAGTCAAATATGCCAAATAACAAACCAGAACCGTAATTGCAGGTCCGACGTACCGCGGTTGAAGTTTCTTTCCTTTACCCGCTGTAAGACTTCGTAAGGGTGTGATTTTGAGAAATACATGATCTCCAACTTCAAATTCCAAATCTTTTCTTCGGTTATCTGCGTAGCTCTTTTGTCGACTCTGAGCTGTTTGAAGTCGTTGCCGTATCAACTTGACCTTCTCTTGAGCCTCTTCCATCCATGGAATAGTTGCCGGGTCCAGTGCTTTCTTTTCGCCAACTTCGTCCCAGTAAATCGGCGAGCGGCACTTGCGTCCGTAGAGAGCTTCGTATGGAGCCATCTGAATCGACGAATGGAAGCTATTGTTGTACGCAAACTCTACTAAGGTCATGTGTTGACCCCAGTTGCCTCCGAAATCCAGAATGCAAGTTCGTAGCATGTCCTCGAGAGTTTGAATCGTCCGTTCTGACTGTCCATCCGTCTGAGGGTGATAGGTCGTGCTCAAATTGAGTTTAGTCCCCAAGGTTTCTTGACACTTCTGCCAAAACCGAGATACGAATCGCGGATCCCGGTCGGAGACAATACTCACAGGAACACCATGTAGCCTTACTATCTCGTCCATGTACAGTCGGGCCAACTTGTCCATGGAATACTTCATATTCACCGGCAAGAAATGGGCCGACTTGGTTAAGCGATCAACGATCACCCAAACGGCATCGTGTCCTCTCTGCGTCCTCGGTAGACCGGAAACAAAGTCCATTGTGATATTTTCCCACTTCCACTCGGGTATTTCCAAGGGTTGTAACAGACCCGATGGTTTTTGATGCTCTGCTTTCACCTGCTGGCAAATTAGACACTTTTGCACGTACTGGGCGATTTCCCTCTTCATATTGTCCCACCAATAGGTTCCCTTCAGGTCCTGATACATCTTGCTGCTGCCCGGATGGATTGTATACTTGGACCGATGAGCTTCCTCCAGAATCTCCGTTTTCAACGACTCCACCTTTGGTACCACTATTCGGTTCCGATATTTTAAAATACCCTCAGGACTCAAATTAAAGTCCGTAGTTTCTCCCTTATCCACTTTCTCTCTCCATTTCTGTACCATCAAATCTTCTTTTTGTGCTTCTTTAATACGTTCCAGTAGAGTGGAGGTAACCCTAACATTGCCAAATATCACCTTATGGCTCCCTAGACAGGGTTTCCACTCGCACACGGATTCTAGCAAATCCCACTCCTTAATCATTAGCCCTGCTACTTGCACCTTACGACTCAAGGCATCTGCTACCACATTTGCCTTTCCCGGATGATAATTGATTGTACAGTCGTAATCTTCCAGAAATTCCATCCACCTTCGTAGCCTCATGTTTAATTCCTTCTGGGAAAAGAGGTATCTAAGACTTTTGTGATCCGAATACACTTCGAAAGTCACCCCATATAGGTAATGCCTCCACTTTTTCAGTGCAAAGACAACTGCGGCTAATTCCAGGTCGTGAGTCGGGTAGTTCTGCTCGTGAAGCTTCAATTTCCTAGAGGCGAAAGCAATCACATTCCGGTTCTGCATCAAAACACATCCCAATCCCTCTCGCGACGCGTCCGCATATACTTGTTTGGAAAGACCCGTCCGAGGCCAAATGCAGTAACCCGTCCACTCCATTTGGCAAGACCAGTACCGGAGCCATGGTCACTCTTTTCTTTATTCCTGAAAACTTGTTTCGCATCGGCCGTTCCAGATAAACCGGCCATGCTTCTTTGTCAAGTCAGTTAGAGGTCCTGCTAGTTTGGAAAAATCTTTAATAAACCGTCGGTAGTACCCAGCTAGCCCTAAAAAGCTACGAATTTCCATGGGGTTTTCTGGCCTCTTCCAATTTGTCACGGCCTCAACCTTTGCCGGGTCCACCGAAATACCTTCGTGGGAGATCACATGACCCAAAAATGCTACTTTCTCCAACCAGAACTCGCATTTACTAAACTTGGCGTACAGCTGATGTTCTCTCAATGTCTGCAATACCACTCTCAAATGCTCCTCATGCTCCTCACGTGTCTTAGAGTAGACCAAAATGTCATCAATGAACACAACGACAAATCGGTCTAGATAGGGTTTGAAAACCCTATGCATTAGGTCCATGAAGGCGGCGGGAGCATTGGTCAGTCCAAAGGGCATAACGGCGAATTCGTAATGCCCGTATCTTGCATTGAAAGCAGTTTTCGGAATATCCTCCTTCCTAATCAACAACTGGTAGTATCCTTGTCGGAGGTCTAACTTGGAGAAAACCACTGCTCCTTGCAGCTGGTCGAACAACTCATCAATGTGGGGCAGTGGATATTTATTCTTGATCGTAACATTGTTCAGCCCCCGATAGTCAATGCACATCCTCAAGGTGCCGTCCTTTTTCTTCACAAATAGGACAGGAGCTCCCCAAGGAGACCCACTCTCGTGAATGAATCCCCGCTCCAAAAGATCTTGTAATTGCAACTTAAGCTCCTTTAGTTCTGCAGGCGCCATTCGGTAAGGGGTTTTTGAGATAGGTGCGGTTCCAGGTAAAAGATCTATTCGGAATTCTATCTCCCTTTCCGGAGGCAAGGCTACTAACTCATCAGGAAATACATCCAGAAATTCCCTCACTATGGCCACGTCTTCCACTTTTAACTTATCCGTAGGGGTATTAATCAAAAAGGCCAAAAATCCTTGCGCCCCTCTACTTATCAGTTTCCTAGCTCGAATGCCCGAAATGAAAGCAGATGAGGCTAACCTACCCCTTATATCTAATCTTAAGGTTGCCTCGCCAGGAATACGAAATTCTACCACCTTTGTTTTACAATCCAGTTGGGCGTTATATTTGGCTAGCCAGTCCATACCCAAAATCACGTCATACCCCTTAATGGACAAGCTTATCAGGTCGCCTAAAAATTTCTTTTCACCGACCCATACATCACAATCCCTATAAACCATACTAGTCACCAAACGTTGCTTTCCCGTAGGTGTACTAACTTTTAGGTCATAAGGTAAACTAGCAGGTTTTATATCGATGCCACACATGAAATCAGGGTTAACAAACGAATGAGTGGCACCAGGATCAATTAAAACTTTGGCAAAGCGGTGGAAAATAGGGATCGTACCTTCTACGACCTCCGAAGACTCTGGGACCTGATGGGGCTCTAAGGAGTAAACCCTAGCTGGAACTTTCGGTTTGGACCCATCTCCCTTCGTTGGTCCAGTATTGGTCCTCGGCGGGGGTTGGCTTCCCTTTCCATCCTGTTTCAGGACCGGGCAAGTAGCCAGTTGGTGGTCCGCGCTTCCACACCGCAGGCACTTACCCTGTTTCCTCCAGCAATTATCCTCGGTGTGGTTTGCATTTCCACAATGCCCGCAGGGCCCGCGAGGTGCTGAAGCCGAGCCACTCTGAACATTGCCCCTTTGTCCTCGCCCAGCTTGACCACCCCTGAATGGAGTCCCTCTGCCTGAACCAGATTGCCGGCCACCACCCGTGCCTCGTCCAAACTTAGAGGGAGTACTCTTTTCACCTTGTCCAGAGGTACTCCCAGGAAAACCACGCTTCTTAGCCTGGAAGTTTCGGACCTGCAGCCGTGCACTTTCTACTCGTTGGGCTTTTTCCATTGCCTCGCTAAACGTAGTGATTTGAGCCGCCGCGAGGTCTTTCTGGATCTCAATGTTCAAACCCTGAATAAAGCGCCTAATTCGTCTTTGCTCAGTCATGATTAGCTCAGGCGCGAATTTGGACAAGCGGGTAAATTGACTCTCGTACTCCGCCACAGTCTGAGCCCCTTGCCGGAGCCGGATAAACTCGTCCTCCTTCCTCTCCTGGACTAGAGGAGGGAAAAACTTGGCATTAAATTCTCGGATGAAGTTCACCCAAGTCCACGGTGTCTGCTCCCGTTCCCATTTCTGCCTAATTACGTTCCACCAGGAACGGGCAGCCCCTTCAAGTTGAAACACGGCAAAAGTTACCTGCCGTTCGTCTGGGTAGTGTAGATGTGAGAACCCGTAAAACCCTAATTATTATCCTAGGGTTTATTTCCCCTGAATTGCATGTTTTCTGCATTTTCTGGTTTAGAAATATTTTCTTAGTGGATTTTATGAGCAATTATAGTTTTAAGATGATTTTTCTAGCATTGGAGAATTTTTAGAAAATTAAGAGTAAATAGTGGACGTGGGACCCACTAGTGCGAAAAGTTCGGAAAAATTCGGCCAATAAGGTTAAGTTTCGGATACTGTTTAAAATTTATCGGGTGTTAAGTGATAAGTAGAATGTGTGAAGTGATTGATGTGAGAGAGGAAAGAAAGATAAGAATGCATTTATGGAGGTGACAAGTGTCACCTCCTCATTGGAAGTTTTTTAAGAATTACTATTCCCAATTTTGACTTTTTTGACCAACGGATTATATATCAAAAAAATGCACAAAAATCACCATTTTTCTTCTCTTGTTGGCCGGCCACCTTGAGCAAGGAAGGAAGAAACTTTCTTCACCATTCAAGCTTCTACTTGTTGCAAATCAACCAAAAACATTGGTTACATCCAATTCCATTCCATACAATCTTACCTTCTAGTGCTAGTAAGTTGTTTATTGAAGCTTGGTTGAAGGTTTAAGGTGTTCAACAACCTCTTCTCTCTTGTTTCTTGGTAAGTGAAGCTTGAACACCCTCTTACACCCTATGAAGCTTAAATTATGCTTAGTAGTGCTTGAAGTGCTGAAATTTCTGGTTTTATTTTGGTTTGAAGTGAGTTGGTGAAGTTTTTCATTTTATTGATGATTTTTCTGGTTTAATATGATCTTGATGTTGGGTGCTTGTATGATGGATTGTAATGGTTGGAAATGACTCTAGTGAGTGTGAATTATAGTTAAATGCAATCAATTTTGGTTTTGGTGTGAAAAATGGAAAGTTAGGGTTCATAAAATCCCAATTCTGTCCGGTTTTGGATCATAGGGTTAGAGGCCGAATTTGACTTTTCTCAAAACATGAAAGTTGTAGGTATTGGTGAGTTTGATGTGCCTGCAAAATTTCAGGTTATTTGGATTAGTGTGGAGTGAGATATGACGAAATTACTGTAGCTGTTCTGCTTTGGACAGAATGCGAAAACTGCGATAGTAATTGGCTATTTTGACTGGAATTGGTTTGGATTTTGGAGTTGGTGTCTTCTGATGAAATGTAGCTGGATGACTTAGCTAACTTATGCCTTTGGAATTTCGGCAATTGGACTTGTATGGACAGAGATATACTGATTACAGTTTTTGGTGATTTGCAAACCTGTTTTGGTAATTCTGGTATAGTATTTGGCACTTTCGACCTAGTTAAGCTAGGAACTGGATTGAGTGACCTTCTACATTGTTGTAGCCCTGTTTCATAGCTTCGAAATGGTGGGTCTACACCCCCAACCGATAATTGTAGTGAGAGTTGTGCCATTACCGCATTATAAGATCAAACACGGTTTTTCTATTAAGGCTTAAGTTAAGGTCATATATTAATTGCTGGTTTGCTATCATGCCTACTTATGCATATGAAACCCTATTGGGGTTATGAATTAGTGTTGTTTATGGCTCGGTATCGAGTCTCATTGCATTTGTTATGTGATTCTAGGGCGTGACGGTAGCTCACGACGTCTTGGTGATCACGGTGTATGAAACACCATTTTCTCACTTGGTGAGTATACCACTCACTAAATTGTTACTATGTGGCTTTGTTAAATGTTATGTGATGCCTGAATGGCTTACTTGGATATTGAAATTGATCAAGGTGAGGGTGTACTTGACCGCCCTCACCTCTTTTGAGATTGTCACTGATTGGTTACCGTTTTATTGCATTACTGAACTTGATATATTGGTTAGTGAATTCCATTTCATGGAAACTGAATTGAGGTTGTTTGGACGATGTCCAACGGCCATACTGCATTACTGAGCTCAACCCCGTTTGGTAGTCAATTGGATCGAGCCGGCGAGGGCTTGGTCGTGAAGATTGAATTGCCACGGGGACTGTACTGGGGAACCTTGTGGTAATGAGACCCTTGGTTCCGGTAAACTCGAGTATTACCAAAAACTACTGAATTGGAGTGCGGGCCCGGTTGGGGTATGTTGGGTGGAAGGAATGGGAGTATAGTGAAGTCTACGGTTTGGTACTCTTAACATTGACGGAGGGTCAATGAGATTGGATCAAGATGGAAAGCGTGGAATTGGGCTCTTGAGAGCCGACCGTATCCTTTTACCGTTTTGCTTCATTGCTTATTTACGCACTTTAAATGAAGGTTCATTCTTATATGACTTTGATTGCTTATTGGGTGGTATACCACTGGGCTTTGGCTCATTCCGTGTTATTTGTTTTCCTTACAGGAATATAATTGCTTTTGAAAATGGACTGGATAGTCAATTGCCATACTGAGCTTGTAAATGTCTTTTGTATAGCTCTTGAAGTGAAACCCTAATGTATCACGGGATTCATTTCCTTTTGATAGGCAAATCGAATGTGTACTTCCTTAGTGAATAGTTTTGGCTTGCCGTTGTGGCTTGTAAATGGCTAATGTTATGTTGTATATGTTTTTCGATGCTTGGTTGGGTTTCGGACGGGTCGGTTACTATTCATGGCCGACTCTGGAGTTCGTTTCTTTTATTTTGGGATATTTTGCCCTTTTGCCTTGTTGCGCGCGTTATAAGTTTCAAACGTGATAGATCGCTTTATACTGCACCGTTAGTCCTGGCGAGAGCTGGGCAGGCAGTCCGCTAACCTCTTTGGTTCGCCTTAGGGGAAGGTGGGGCTGTCACAGGTGGTATCAGAGCCTAGGTTTGAATTAGCCTGGGTGTTATAGGACTGTTTGACTTGAGGATTGTTGTTTTTGGCCTTTAAGCTTATATTTATGATTACATGTTCTTGTGATGTAGGATGGCCGAACAGGGTGACCCTAGTGCTAGTCCTTCGGGGGCTAGACCTCGTAAAGTACTCCCCGTGATCCCCTATCAGATACGGCCGGGAGGGGCCGTCATTCGTTGGAGCCCTTCGAACCGTCTTCGACGGTGTCCATGTAAGGAGAGGTATGCCTACCCGAACACCCTCGTTTTTGCGCTAGATAAAGAGCGCAAGGGGTTGGCAAGAGAGAATGCTCGACTGGAGGTCGATGCTATCCAGGATAGGGCGACCAAGGATAAGCAAGCGGCGCGTATAAAAGAGTTAGAATACGACATGCTTGAGGCCGAAGATCGAGTGGACGACCTTTGCGCTCAATTAAAGGAGGCTCGAGAGCGAGAGCTCAAGCGAGCTCGCAAGGTCCGGGGTCGCGCTGAGGCGATCCTTAATTTATGTGACGACGGCCTGGAAGAATGTAGTGATGAGGCTTCGTGTGCGGAGGCCGACCCTGGGGAGGAGTCTACCCCATCGCCTGGGTCCCAGACCCCAGCGACCGACTAGGCCCTGACTTTTAGGCCTCTTTTGGATAGTGGTGGTTTTTGAATGTACATAGGGATAGGGATAGAGCCTTAGCTAACCGTTTTGGATGTAGAGTTAGCTACGTGTAAATCTCTTTTGATAGGCCTATCCTCAGGTGGATCTTTTGTGTACGTACGTGCTTTGGCCGTACTTGACTGACTGCTTGTATAAATGTTTGGCTTGTATATATGTGTGTTTGTGCTCATGTTTGCGACGTATAACTGTGTGTTAATGTGCAAGTTTATGTGTTACTTACTTGCTTTATTACTGCTTTGGATTAGTACTTTTGCCTAGACCGAGTGAACTCATGGAAGGTACTCGGAGTGGTCGGGGGCGTGGGCGCGGTATTAGACAACCCACACCGGTTAGAGAAACTGGGGAAGCTTCTACTGGCCCAATTCCTGAACCCCAAATAGACCCCAATGCTCAAATAGCTGCTGCTATGCAGCAAATGACCAACCTACTTGCACAAGTAGTGCAACAACAGGGCCAGAACCCAAACCCTAACCTTGGAAACCCCGGAAACCCTGGCCATCATAATGAGAGCGAAGATAGAGCTCTAGAACGTTTCCAAAAGTTTTCCCCGCCAAAGTTTATTGGGGGACCCGACCCTGACGTCGCCGAGAAGTGGCTTGAGAAAATGGTTGATATCTTCGCGGCCCTACACTACCCAGAGGAACGGCAGGTGATATTTGCCGTGTTTCAACTTGAGGGAGCTGCCCGTTCCTGGTGGAACGTCATTAGGCAGAAATGGGAGCGGGAGCAGACACCGAGGACTTGGGTGAACTTCATCCGAGAATTTAATGCCAAGTTCTTCCCTCCTCTTGTCCAGGAGAGGAAGGAGGACGAGTTTATCCGGCTCCGGCAAGGGGCTCAGACTGTGGCGGAGTACGAGAGTCAATTTACCCGCTTGTCCAAATTCGCGCCTGAGCTAATCATAACTGAGCAACGACGGGTTAGGCGCTTCATTCAGGGTTTGAATGTCGAGATCCAGAAAGACCTCGCGGCGGCTCAAATCACTACTTTTAGTGAGGCAATGGAAAAAGCCCAACGGGTTGAGAGTGCACGGCTGCAGGTCCGAAACTTCCAGGCTAAGAAGCGTGGTTTTCCTGGGAGTACGTCCGGACAAGGTGAGAAGAGCACTCCCTCGAAGTTTGGACGAGGATCGGGTGGTGGTCGACAATCTGGATCAGGCAGAGGGACTCCGTTCAGGGGTGGCCAAGCTGGGCGAGGACAGAGGGCAAATGCTCAGAGTAGCGCGGCTTTGGCACCTCGTGGTCCCTGTGGGCACTGTGGAAAGACAAACCACACCGAGGACAATTGCTGGAGGAAATTGGGGAAATGTCTGCGGTGTGGAAGTGCGGACCATCAGCTGGCTACATGTCCGGTCCTGAAACAAGATGGAAAGGGGAGTCAGCTACCGCCGAGGACTAACACTGGACCAGCCAAGGGAGACGGGTCCAAACCTAAGGTGCCAGCTAGGGTTTATTCCTTAGAACCCCATCAGGTCCCAGATTCTTCCGAGGTGGTGGAAGGTACGATCCCTATTTTCCACCGCTTTGCCAAAGTTTTAATTGATCCTGGTGCCACTCATTCGTTTGTTAACCCTGATTTCATGTGTGGCATCGATATAAAACCTGCTAGCTTACCATATGACTTAGAGGTGAGTACACCTACGGGGAATCAACGTTTGGTGACTAGTATGGTCTATAGGGATTGCGACGTATGGGTAGGTGAAAGGAGGTTTTTAGGAGACCTGATTAGCTTGTCCATTAAGGGGTACGATGTGATTTTGGGAATGGACTGGTTAGCCAAATATAACGCCCAACTGGATTGTAAAA